>NC_052619.1:16968078-17078823 GCF_016545825.1 Eucalyptus grandis | reverse complement strand
AATATGTTTAATTGTATTACTGATATATGTTATCATTGTGAAAATTGTAGGATAATATTGAGTGGGCAAAATTCAAGAAGGATGGGTTTCCTCAATATCCCGACTTGTGTATTGTATTTGGAGATACATATGCTACTGGGGATTATGCAGGAGGAAATGTCGAAGGTTTTGTGATGTCAGATGAAGTTGACATTGGTGGTGATGATGCAGACAATGGACTAGAGGACATTGGACTAGAGGACATTGGACCAGAGGACGTTGGTGAACCCCATCTTGATGAGGGAGTTTTTACGTCTGACAAAACTCCTACTCCAGGTCATGACAAACATAGGATGGATAGAACTCCAAATAGTAAGAGGAGAAGGAGAAGTGAATCATTTGGCATTGCTAGCACCTGCAAAGCCTTACGAGAGATGATCCATAGCAGGGCTAGTCAATCTGTGAGTGGTTCCATCAACTCACAAGTCACATCACCACCTACAGACCCATTCTCCGTATCTATTGTGATTGATCTCCTACTCGCCATTCCTATGTTGGAGTCGGATCTTTACAGCAAAGCAGTTGAACGAGCCTGTGTTAATGCCACATGGAGGGAGACTTTTATCAAAACCCCAGCTGATATGAGATATGGGCTTCTCCAATACCTTTAGTGGATGCTAGGAATTGCATGGAGTTTTAGTAGACTATGTTTTTATGTTGCTGGTTGTCATTTTGTTGTTGAAGATATTGATGTTGAGATTATGTTTTTATGTTGTTGGTTTGGATATGATGGATTGTGATGGATTGTGTTGACTTTCTATATTTGGTTTGCTTTCATGATATTGGTTTCTATTGTTTTTATTTTTATTTTTACATATATCTATATTGATTTTCTTGTATTTGTGTGATGACATAGGTACTATGGAAGATGAATCAAATAGTGTGTCTAATGAAGAAGTAGCAGCAGTTGAATATTATATGGATGAGTTTGATATTGACCTAACAATGGGATGGTTATTATTGGAAACTTATAACAAGTCTTTGCATACAAGAGAGCCTATTAGGGACAGTAAATTATCAGGAGCCGAATGGGTAAGGGAAATTGTTTACAGACATTCAGATAGGATATATGAAGCATTCAGGTTAGAGACATGTTTTCTTAACCTATGTGATTTAATGAAGGCAAGAGGTTGGCTGAAAGATACTCGAGATATAAGGGTAGATGAACAAGTTGGGATTTTTTTATCTACGGTTGGTCACAAAAACTCCAATAGAGATTTATGTGAGAGATTTCAACGTTCGGGACAAACAATCAGTAAGTTTTTTACTCTAGTGTTGAAAGCATTTCTTGAATTAGCGAAAGAAATTATCAGGCCGCCTTCTTTTGATATTGTTCCAGAAAGAGATTCTTCTTGATCCTAATCATGGACGTTACTTTAAGGTATGATTTTATATTAATTTTACATTATTAAAATATATATAGCCGATAATATTGTCTAACGCTATACTTTCATAAAATCACAGGATTGCATTGGTGCTATTGATGGCACCCACGTTAATGCATTCGTCCCTATATTGAAACAAATCTCATTTAGAGGCAGGAAAGGGACTACCACTCAAAATGTGATGTGTGCTTGTTCGTTTGATATGAGATTTACTTTCGTATATCTTTGGGTGGGAAGGATCTGCAATGATTGTCGGGTTCTCTCAGCGGACTCGAGACTCCTCGATTGCAATTTCCTCGACCACCACCAGGTATTTGCTTTGTTATATCATGTGATTTTCTTTATAATTATATAGCTATTGTACATCATAATAAATTTATGTATATATTATTGTAGGAAAATATTATGTAGTTGATTCAGTTATAAAGCACTTCCAGGATTTTTAACTCCATTCAAATGTGAACGGTATCATTTGAATGATTATAGGGTAGAACGAGACGGCCTAGATCAGCAAAAGAATTGTTCAACCATAAGCATTCTTCATTGAGAAATGTTATTGAGAGGTCATTTGGGGCATTAAAAATCGCTTCCCAATTTTGAGACACATGCCTCCATTTTCAATTCGAAAGCAAGTATATATTGTAATCGCCTATTGTACTCTCCATAATTATATTCGCGAACAAGACAAGATGGACAAGAACTTTGCCTTATATGGAGATCCGGAGTTTCCGTTTGGACCTACACAAGACGATGTTGTGGATGATACATTAAATGATGAAGCGGCTGAGATAAACATGATCAGGAAAAATATTGCAAATATGATGGCAATGGATCACAATATGCAAGAGATTCCATGACTTTTTATTTCCGACTTTTGCGATGTGTTTTTGTTTTTTGGTGAAAACTTTTGCGATGTGTTTGTAAACTATTATAAATATATTTCTATTAAATAGTATTAAGGTCATCCAATTCTATCTCCATGAGCACAAATGCCATTGAATGTATCATAAATATGGACAAACAAAAGAAAAACAAATTGTAAGCTATTGTATAGTTGACACTTCAAGACATACAAACCGCCATCCGAAGCTTACATCCTTTTCAAGAAAAAAAAAAAGCAAAGAGGAGAGGAAAAACATCTCCCTTCATCAAAATTAACCAAAACCTTATAAGGTTATGTGAAACACGAAAATAAAATAGTTTGTAATTTAGAAGAAGATGGGTAAAAAGTAGTATCAAGATGGGAAATTTCCAACCCCAACCCGACATCCATATCAAGATTACAATACTAAAAATTCCCAAGCCACGCATGCACTCGAATTACAATTTTTTTTAAAAAGAGTAAAAACTTAGTCCTAAGGAAATTACTACAAATTCAATATGCCTTGTGCTTTTTTTTTCGTAATATTTGATATACCAAACAGTAAAATTCACAAAAATAAAATATATTAATCTAATAATATTTTGATCTTGTCAATTCTATGTAATATCTAATATATTCTTTTTCTTATTTATTTTTTATTTTTAAAATTAAAATTTGGAATAGAAATTTTGCGGTTATCAAACGGGTTTGTTCTTTTTTTTTTTGTTCATTCCGAAATAGAAATTTTGTACGTTATCAAACAGGTTCTTTTGCTCGAGAAATTGTTCCCCGGAACAGAAATAGAAAAGAACTATTTCTGAAAAAAAAAAACACTTCCCCGGAACAGAAACGTTTGCATGCGCTACCAAAACGACACTGTTTTGTACTTATTTCGTCGGAAAATCACCACGTCAGTATTTTGGCCAGATTTTCGCCGAAGTGGCACTTCAGTGATCCATTTTGCTCCGATTTTGGCACTTTAGTATCACTTTCCTAACTTTTGACACTTAAGTGTCCCTCTATATCAAGTTTTGGCACTCCAGGTTTTCAGCACTTCATCACGTATCTAGCGATAATCTTGCCCGTCCTTCATTGGAA
Source organism: Eucalyptus grandis (assembly GCF_016545825.1). Classification (NCBI taxonomy): domain Eukaryota; kingdom Viridiplantae; phylum Streptophyta; class Magnoliopsida; order Myrtales; family Myrtaceae; genus Eucalyptus; species Eucalyptus grandis. Next base: position 17,075,439 of record NC_052619.1, on the reverse strand, counting down.
GCACAAGGAATGAGAATAAAGGCTGCATTAGACGCTGCACATGCACCGATTTCTCATCTCTCGAACCTCATCGCTGGTGGCCACCAGGCTACAAACTTCAGGGACCTTTCCAACCATCGACTTCTAATGGCTCGAAGCTGAGCCACTTGAATTCATACCCTGTCCTTTATTTTCGCTGAAGGTACTTATGACTTTTAATGCTGTTTAGCTCGACATTCTGCGTCGTCGATCTTACTTGGTTTGGATTTCCTACTGGCAAATCTCTTCATGTAAAGGTTTGGCTTGGAATATTACTTGTCAGCATACTTGCATAGACATGGCAGTTCTGTTCTTTTACCCATCAGTGCATTTGATTCTTTGTGCATCAAATCTGAAAAAAGCTTGTAATATGCTATTTGAGAGTCAGCTTTCAGCGGTGATCTCGAACAATTTCATGTTCTTCAAACCGAAACTTGATCAGTCATTGAAAGCCTTCAATTTCTGACCTTGTACTAGGGAGGTCCTTTCTGCTTAATCTGTTTCTAGATACTTTAAAAGCCATCTAAAGTAATTGAAAAGACCATGCGGAAAAAGTTAATTGCTGTTGCACTTGGCGAGGCGACCCAAGTTCAAGTAGCAGCATGCGATTTTGCTACTTCTCTATGCACTCTTTCTCCTGATGAATGGTTTGTTGGCAGCTTCCATACAGGAGCACCTCGCTGATTTGGCATCAGGTCAGGGCTCTATGTCTGTAATATCCAAGTGAAGTGGATATCACGTGTTCCTTATCAACATCGGTGTCTGGAGGAATGTTAGCTAAGCAAGAAAACTCATGTGCGGGGGAAAACAGCGAGGAATATAATACTTGCTCGAAAGAATGTAAGGCACCATCTCATGACCTATCATCGAGTGAACACACAAATTCTTACTATATTGAGATATCGTGCTTTTGTAATACATCACATCCTCTAACATGACATCACGTGTTCAATTTCCATTTGTCGTAAAGGCAAAAATTGTCAGCCTACTCTGTCTATCCTCTTTGATATGTGCCGATCGTTCATCGATGAGGCTAGGACCCATCCAGCAACATGAGGTCGAAGTTGGAGATTGCTTGAACAGGTAGCTATTGTTGAGCTGGCTGATCGAGCGGGGGTTGAAGGGTGGGGGTGAGAGACTTTGATGGAAATGAGAGATTCATTGCTCAAAATGTAAACATTAACATGAAGAAAAAATTACGTTGTTATGCCAAGAGGATTCACATGAAACAGAAATTTAATGAATGCCATACGACTTTCATTGTCATTTATAAAATATGGACATAATGAGTCTACTAGAAAACACCAATGTTATATGAAAAACATGTAAAAGCTTCACGGTACATGTTGATAGTACTAATTATATTTCGCATCTCATTTCTACAAGAGGGAACAATCACACAATATATGATTTCGTAAACTCATTGTCATGGTAAAATTGATAACTGCCAGAAATTATCGGAGCACTTGACGAAGACGAGACTATTTCGAGTTCTATCTCAGTGTTGTCATCATCAACCGGCACCTCTATAGGATACAAAAGTGGTTTTGGAGGCAACTACAGTTTATTGATATCTCCTTCAAGCATATCTAGGACTTTCCTCATTGATGGCCAATCATTAGGGCTCAGCTGGATACACCATAGTGCAACAATTATCATCTTGCTTGTTGTTTCTCTTTCCTCTTCTATGATTTCTACCCTTTCAACCTCCTTTTCTTTGCCAAGTTGATCATAAACCCACAAAGGAAAGTAAATTTGACTTGAATGCTCTGCATGTGCATTTATATTTCTCCTTCTACCGGCCATTTCCATCAACATCATGCCGAAACTATAAACATCGGCTTTATAAGAAATGCCACCAATGTCTTTATAGAATAGCTCAGGCGCCATATAACCCAAGGTTCCTCTTGCTACAGTCAACGATACTATGCTATGGCCAATGGGATAAAGTCTTGCGAGTCCAAAGTCAGAAATTTTCGGAGTGAAACTTTGGTCTAGGAGAATGTTGTGTGGCTTGATATCAAAATGTAGAATTTGCATATCACATCCCCGATGTAGATACTCTATCCCTCTAGCTATGCCAAGAGAGATCTCATGCATTTTCTTATAATCAAGAGGATCATCACCATCCTTATTCGAAATGTGTTTATCTAAAGAGCCATTCAGCATGAAATCATTGACTAGAGCTTGTTTGGAGTAGTCGAAGCAAAAACCAACAAGTTGCACTACATTGACGTGGTGGATCCTTCCAATTGTGCCCACTTCACTAGTAAAATCTTGGCCATTAGATTCTGATTTGTTCAAAATCTTTACCGCAACTTCATTACCACTTCTAAGGATTCCTCTATACACACAACCATATCCCCCCTCACCTAATTTGCATTTGAAATTTTTTGTAATCTTCTTGATATCTGAGTAAGAATACCTTATGGGCAAAAAGTTGTTGTGAGCTTGTAAGAATTCTTCGATGTTCGCATCGATTGCTTGGTGCCTTCTCATCCACTTATAGATTAGAAGTATCAACATAAATGGAGTTCCAAGTATGAATTTTGCTGCAATGTAGTTGGCTGCATAGAAATTGTCCATAGATTAGCGTAGTGCAATATTAAAATTAAAAATTAAACGTAATTTTTATTTTTAATCAGAGTGCTGCTTGGGAACTTTATAGTGGTGAGGAGAAAAGGGCTAGTCATACCCAAGACAAAGGCGAGGCTCCGACCCACAGATGCCGCATAATAATACTTGGCCCACGTAGCATAATCTAAGATGACCGAGAAGGACTAATTAGAATCGACGATCAATCAATGAAGAATTAAATCTATCATTTTAGCATTTAAACAAAAAAAAAAAAATTACTCTCCTAGATAGGCGCTTACATCGCAATTTATTCTATTCACTCGGGGAATCCATGTTATCACAGCATGATCTTTTCCCTAAAAAAAACATGATTTTTGCTTTTGTTCCCTGAAGATATATCGAATGATTCATAAGTTCACATCTCACTATGGCATAGTTCTAATTTACAAAGATCATCCAGGACGCGTGCAATTTATTCACCTGCATAAGAATAACAGCCATGCAAGGGACACGAGCAACTATCAAATCAACCATCTTCCCCCAAACATTTATAAAGTAATAGTGTCAAATCTAGAAAAACGGTCCATAAATTGTAAAATTAAAAAGAGCAATGCATGCCGAATCCACTAAGAAATCTTATTAAACTTTTCAACTTAAGTGACGTGGCAATTTTTTTCTGTTGTGTTTTTAGAGAAATTGTGTCTTAATTTGTGGATTGTATTAAAAATACCCAACTAAAATTTGCCACATCACTTGGTAAGTAAATTTCGGCAAGATATCTTAGTAAAGCTAGGATTCAAGGAAAGGAGGGAGTAAGGAAGGAAGCAAGAAAGAAAGTGAAGGCTTTATTTAATTTGGGCTTAAGGCCCGTCCGCCCAAGTTGGGCCAAGAGAGCCCGGCCCACGGGAATATGGCCCGTGGATGGGGGGAGGTATAAAAGGGAGAGAGAGAGAGAAGACAATTTTGGAATTAGAAATTACGCACGTCTTTTCTCTCCCATTTTCTCTCTCAAAAGGAACAATAGGCATACGGCTTCTAATTCTTCCCTTCAAGGCTTCATCGGATCGAATTCGACCGGATTTTCTTCCTCAATCGGCGTCGGTGTTTAATCGTGGCTAAAGGTACGCTCGAATCCGTGGTGTGCCTTAGGATCGGTGATGCGTGTTCGTTTTCCCGGGCTTGTCTTCCGCATTGATTTAGGGTTCGATTTAGTATCGAATCCGGCTTTTCGGGATCAGTCATTCCCAACATTGGTATCGAGCCTAGTTTCACGTTTTCCCGATCAATTTCATGATTTTTTGATTGATTTTTCGCGAAAGTGTTTCGGCCGTACGGATCGGGACAGAAATCCCGACACCCGAGCGTTCTTCGGCCATTTTACCGAGTTTTCGTAAGTCAAAACCGTTTTCTGAACACATGGGGAGAAAGGCGACGTCGAGACGAGTCTAGCGATGCGTCGTGCGCCGCCGGGACGCCGCACGCGCCCACACGCGCGCGGCCGAAGCGCTGCGCATGGGCGCGACGCGCCGGAAGCTCGGCTCACCCGGCGCGTGCGGCTGACACGCGCCCGGTCGTGCAGCGCCGGCCGCACGAGCCGGTCCGCGGACCGACGCGTCTCGGCGTCACCCAATGGTCAATAACCGCTAGGGTGACGTCATCGATGACGTCGGCACGGCGACCCGGCCCGGCCCGATCCGCGCGAGACCCAAAGACACGCGCGGCACGTGCCCGTCGGTTCGCCCGGCCGCCCACCGCCCGCCCGGCCCGGCCGGTCCGTGGCCCGACGGCCCGACGACCTGACCTCCGTTGACCGTTGACCTCCATTGACCGTTGACGACCGTTGACCGTTGACCTCCGTTGACCGTTGACGACCGTTGACCGTTGACCTCCGTTGACCGTTGACGACCGTTGACCGTTGACCGTTGACTTTGACCATTGACCCAAAAAAAAAAAAGGAAAAGAATGTGTTTCTTTTTTTCAATTAAGTCTATGTGGATTATAATGTGATCCCTTATTTTTCTGCATTTGTTGCGGGAACAATGCCTCCCCGAGGTTGCGCACACCTATTCGCGATGAGCAAAAGGATAAATATCTAAGTTGATAGGCGAGGCGGCGATCATCGATGGGGAGAGGTGACTTAATTGATCATGTCCTTGAAGTCAACGGGAAAATTCAACGGAGGTCATATGGAATGGTGTCCTATGTCACGATCGAGATGGTGCGATTTTTCATAAATACTCTTCCACTTGAATGGCAAGATGTGTTGAATCGCATATGGGATGTCAACGGAGTCTTCCTATAAGAAAATTGTGATGGATTTTGTAAATGAATATTACTGTATTGTTTCAAGGGAAAAGATCAAGAAATTGAACAAAGAGGATCTTTCCCGGTTCGTGTGTCGACTTGGTGTTAGTTGTATTGGTGATATATGTTAAGTGTGATTTGTGGACATATTATGTAACGATTACTACCTAATTGTGTTAATTGAAAGCATTATTGTTTTTTATTGGATGTTCTATTATATATTGCTTTTTGTTATTCTTTAGTTCTTTGTGGGTAATTAGCTGTGGGTAGTTTTAGAAGTTTTTGTAGCTTCATAGAATTGATTTTGCATAAGACAATTATATTGATGATAGTTTTAAGTTAGGATTTTGGAGGATGATTGGAAACATAGTGACCTTTTGATTCGAAACCTTACTTGAAATTATTCATTAATATGATGGGTCTATGTAAATAGGGATGCATAAATGATAGGCATTAATAATTCGTGCATATTTATCGATTTGTTCGGATCAATGGCTTCAGCCACAAAGAGCATAGTTGCCTTAGGCTGAACAAGGTGAAAAGCTCAATGGAGACAACTATGAAATTTGGCAAATGAAAATCAAGTATGTCTTTGGAAGAGCAAGAAGCACTTGAGGCTCTTGTCATGACCATGGTAGAACTGAAGAGGGAACCTTTGACACAAAAGAGACAAAGAAGCTTTTCTGCGTGGAAAGAATGAACTCTCTAGCTCGCATCACGTTCTTTGAGCAGCATGGAAAATGACGTCATGCGAGAGTTTCGGCGTTTTGACAATGCCAAGGAAATGTGGGAGGCATTGGCAGCTAGATTTGGTCATACTTCGGTGACTAGGCGAGGTAGCTCACTATCAAGTTTGACTCTTATAAGAAGCCTCATGGTCGACCATGAAGCAACATCTTAGAAAGATGTCAAACATGATAAGCGAGGCGAGAGATGCTGGCCATGTCCTCACGAGATGAGCAGCAAGTGCAAGCGGTGATTCGTTCCTTGCCTCGAGTTGGGAGCATATGAAGGTGCACCGACTCATAATGAAAATATCAAAACCTTTGAGGATGCAATGCGTCATCTTGAGCTGGAAGAGGACCACTGTTGGCGGCTAAGCCGGATGCTGAACTTTATTATGCTGGTTCTAGCTCAAATGGAGCTTCAAGCTCCAAACGCAAGCGCCCTAACCGGGTTTGATAAGGGGAAAGGCAAGGAAGAAGCGGGTCCTTCGGGGAAGAAACCCAAATTTAACCAACATGGAAGAGGAAGCGTCCTCACATGAAAAAGCTTGCAAGGGTGAAATGCTACAAGCTGTGACAAGAAGGGTCACTATGCTCGCGACTAATCGTGAGCCAAAGAAGGTATGCACCCCTTGTACTTTTCAGAACTTTACTTTTGTGTCGAGTTCTATGTTCTTAATCGAGTCTAATCCTTTATGGACTGTGGATTCGGGAGCGACGGACCATGTAGCGAAGGATAGAGGATCCTTCGTGGAATTCCGACGAGTACCAAGCGGAACTAAGTGGATCTATGTGGGAAACAACTCCGAGCTGAAGTGAAAGGAATTGGCACATGCCAACTAAATATGTGTGGTGGACGCACTTTGTTCCTTCATGATGTGCTGTATGCTCCGGAGATTCGTCGGAATTTAGTGTCGTATTAGTGTTGGTTAAATTAGGTTTTAATATGAACTTACATAATAGAGGTGTGAATTTGTTTTTGGATACAAATTACTATGGTTGTGGTTATTTTCTGGATGGTTTTATTGTATTAGATATTAATTATGTTAATACTAATGTTTGTTATTCCCTTCTCACGTCTCTAATAAATATGATAATGATGTGAATGTGTGGCACGCTAGACTTGGTCACATTGGCGAACAAATGCGTATGAATAGACTAGCCAAAGAGGGCTTGTTGGGCAATATTGAAAAAGTCGATTTGTCCATATGTAAGCATTGTCTAGAAGGGAAAACGACAAGAAAACCATTTGGAAAAGGAAAAAGAGCTGAATTTCCTCTGCATTTAATCCATTCGATGTCGTGGTCCAATGAATGTGAAAGGAAGGCATGGGGCTGTTTATTTCATCACTTTTATTGATGATTATACTCGATTCGGATATGTCTATTTGATTTCTCATAAATCTGAAGCAATAAGTTGTTTCAAAAGGTTTATGAACCTGGTAGAGAATCAATTAGACAAGAAAATAAAAACATTGAGATCCGATCGAGGTCGAGAATATTTATCTAATGAGTTCAGAAAATTATGTGATGAAAAAGGAATAGAAAGACAGTTATCTATTCCATATACTCCTCAACAAAATGGTGTTGCGGAGAGAAGAAACGAACCTACTGGAAATGGTTAGGTCCATGATGGCGCATGCTAACTTACCCATTACTTTTTGGAGTGATGCGTTGTTGCTGCTGCCTATATACTTAACCGTGTGCCTTCTAAATCAGTTACTTCCACTCCATATGAGTTATGGACAGGTAGAAAACTGGACTTAAGTTTTCTTAAGCCATGGGGTTGTGCCGCCTATACACATAAGTCCTCTCACAAATTTGGGAAATTGGGTCCCAGAGGAAAGAAGAGTATTTTCATAAGGTACTCTGAACACTCGAAAGGATATGTGTTCATAGGTGAGCAAGAAAGTGGAAGTATAACTGAGTTTGAATCACGAGATGTCACATTCTTAGAGGATGAATTTCCTAAGAAGGGCGAAATAGGGAAGATTGTTCCTATTTGAAACCTTGGATCAAGATAATGACCTTAGTGGACTTCGTCAAGTGGGAGTAATATGAGAAGTGATGAATTAAATTCAACTCATTCTCAATTGCAACCACGTGATGAGACGACATCATCATTACCTAATCCAAGTGGGAGCATGATGGGGGATGATGTGCAAAGTGTACAATCTCCCATACGGCGAACAAGTCGTCAAAGTATTCCCCGTCGACGTTTTGACATTGAAGGGGAAACTTTTATGGTTGCTCCACAAGATGAGGATGAGCCAAGAAATATTAATGAGGCTCGGAATTGCCTAGTAATGAAAAATGGATTAATGCAATGGAAGAGGAAATGGAGTCAATGGAATCAAACCAAGTCTGGGAACTGGTTGATCTTCCAAAAGGACGCAGAGCTATTGGGAACAAATGGGTTCTCAAAATAAAGCGAAAGGCTGATGACTCGATTGAAAGGCATAAGGCTCGCCTTGTGGCGAAGGGGTATAATCAATAGGAAGGAATTGATTATGAAGATACATTTTCTCCTGTAGTGAGATTTACCTCAATTCGCATTATTCTGGCAATAGTGGCTAGTCTGGATCTTGAATTACATCAAATGGATGTAAAGACTGCTTTCCTCAATGGAGAATTAGAGGAAGAAATATATATGGAACAACCTGCTGGTTTCATAGTGAAAGGCCAAGAAGAAAAAGTATGTCGACTTTTGATGTCGATATATGGTCTTAAGCGATCATCAAGACAATGGTATATACGTTTTCATAATGCCATAATGGCATATGATTTTACGATGATTGATGAGGATCATTGTGTATATATCAAAAGATCTAAGGATCAATTTGTGATCATATCATTATATGTTGATGATATACTAATTGCTGGAAGCAATATGGAGTTTGTTACTGTCAAGAATTGGTTGTCTTCCAACTTTGAGATGAAGGATATGGGTGAGGCTGCATACATTCTTGGAGTTCAGATTTCAAGAGATCGTTCGAAGAGATCGTTGTCTCTTTCGCAAGAAACCTATATAAATAAGGTTCTTGAACGATTTCGTATGCAAGATTGTAAACCCATAGACACTCCTATTGCAAAAGGTGAAGGATTGAGCCATAGGCGTGTCCAAGGACTCCACAAAAGAAGGAACAAATGAAACATGTTCCTTATGCAAGTGCTATTGGGAGCTTGATGTACGCTATGATGTGTACAAGACTCGACATATGTTTTGCAGTTGGAATGGTGAGTAGATACCAATCCAATCCAGGTCCAGCACATTGGAAAGCCGTTAAGAGAATGCGAGGTATCGAAGGGAACTGCTGATTACAAGTTGAATTACCAAGGAAAGGATCTACGACTTGAAGGCTATTCAGATGCTGATTGGGAGGAGATTTAGATGAAAGAAAATCTACCTCGGGATTTGCTTTCTTGCGAGCAATGGCGCCATATCATGGAGTAGTAAGAAGCAAACATGCATAGCCTTATCCACGATGGAAGCTAAGTTCGTGGCATTATCAGCAGAGTACAAGAAGGAGTTTGGCTTAAGAGATTCTTGGATCATTTAGGTGTTATTGAAAGCTGCAAATCAATTATTGGTTAACCGTGATAGCCAAGCAGCTATAGCATACACCAAAGATCCAAAGTATCATGGCAAGACCAAACATATAGATACCAAGTATAACTTTGTCAAGGATATGGTTGCACGAAAGGATGTGAACTTACAGTACATATCTACGCATAGAATGGTAGCAGATCCTATGACAAAGCCAATACCTAGAGATGTGTTTTGTGGTCATGTAAAATCTCTAGGATTGCGTAGAGTACGATGTCTTGTGGATTGTAATTTCCCTGAGTTGTTCACATTTATGAATTAGTGTTGTTTCATTATTAATGCCTATGAATCTTTGTTTGATCTTTATGCATCTCAATACTCAGTGTATTATATTAAGTTGAGTAAGTATGTCGGACAGATAAAAGATTAGCCCACTCACACGGGTAATCGCCTCTATTTACTGTGTGATAAATAGAGATGAGACTGTTTTTAAGCTTATTATCTAGGTGATAATCGAGAGCTCAAGCTTAAAATACATATATTGCCTTAACTGAGTGTTAAGACGAGGACATAATACTTACAATGTCCGAAAGTAAAATATCCCACATATTTTACTTTATCTGTCTAAAATGCCAGATGTGAGTTCTGATGAATTATGTAAAAGAGTAGATACGTGAACTCAAGTTAGACATTGGGTATGTCTGAACTATCATCTGTACGGTATTGAAAGGTATAGACATACGCTCCATGGGAAAGGAGTTAATACCGTAATACGTATTTCATACTACGTATGCATGAGCCGACCAATAAGAGTGGCAAAAAGTTTGATCTCAACTTTTATGACGTGTGAGACTCTTGAGGAAAAGAGTTCCTCAATTTTAGTGCCCTCATGACTTTTACTTATTCTCTAGGTTTCTATTTAGTGTTTGCTATCTTAGGATGTTGCCAATGGTCATGAGTTGATTCGATCTAATGGGACATTTCTAGAAAAGCAAGCTGGACTGAAATTGAGAGTTTGAAGGAAAGAGGAAGATCGATTTTGGAGAATCACATTGTGGTTTTGTATTCACTGGTCGACCAATTATGATTGTCTTTGTGATAACTATAATTGTGAATACAATGTATATATCATGTTTAAAAGAGATCAAGAGAGATATAAATGTGATCGATCGATCTAGGGTACTGCATACTAAATCTACTCGGAGTGTGACGCCCATTAATGAGCTACTATATATTCCTAACAGATGTATAGCAACGAGCTCTCAAAGTATGCTGGTCGCACAGATTATTCACCGGTATGAATGTTAAAGAGAGGTAAAGAGAATATTGTTCGGCCCACCATGTGCGAGTGGGAGATGAAGGCTTTATTTAATTTGGGCTTAAGGCCTGTCCGCCCAAGTTGGGCAGAAGAGAGCCCGGCCCACGGGAATATGGCCGTGGATGGGGGGAGGTATAAAAGGGAGAGAGAGAGAGAGAGAGAGAGAGAGAGAGAGAGAGAGAGAAGACGCGGTTTTGGAATTAGAAATTACGCACGTCTTTTCTCTCCCGTTTTTCTCTCTCAAAAGAACGATAGAGCATACGGCTTCTAATTCTTCCCTTCAAGGCTTCATCGGATCGAATTCAACCGGATTTTCTTCCTCAATCGGTGTCGGTGTTTAATCTGTGGCTAAAAGGTACGCTCGAATCCGTGGTGTGCCTTAGGATCGGTGATGCGTGTTCGTTTTCCCGGGCTTGTCTTCCGCATTGATTTAGGGGTTCGATTTAGTGTCGAATCCGGCTTTTCGGGAATCAGCCATTCCCAACAGAAAGAAAGAACACCTCTAAGCAGCGAAACTTTAACGTAAGGTCGCTTACGGAAGTAATAGTCACCGCAGCCCTCCACTCGGTATCTGAAACTTAAGTAGCGACACCATCCTTGTGAGACATAACTGGTCGAATACGATAACGAGAGATTGAATCCCTTGGCCATCTTGTCATGGAGTTCCTTGTATGATAGGCTCCCATACGGCTTATCCCCTACCCGCTCCCAACTGGGCCCCAGCCCCCCCACCCAAGACTTGATCCAATGTGAATGCCATCATGGTTATGGTGCAAGAATCCTTGATGAACTCTACTACTTCATCAAACCAATTTGGTCGAGCGTATGAGTATGCTCCCTTGATATATGGTTTGGTATCAACATACGAAGCTGAAGTAACAGGTTTTGAGCACCTCATGAAGGCCACCGCCACTGGACGGTTAAATTAGTATGGACCATCATCACTAAAGTTGGAGGGTGCCAATGAGTAACGAGGGAGGGACGAGTAATTGCCCTTTTGCAGTCCGTCGTCAACCACTATGATAGTGCCCAATATAGCTTGGTCATAATGGAAAATGTGACCGATTGACATCAAGTAATATCGGCCAACATATAAATATAGAACAGTGCGATTATTTTCACAAGCTAACTCAAACTGAGAGATGCCACAATGTTTCGGATCGCCTTTTAATCGAAAATGATAACTTATGTTATGAATCTCACCACAAGATGAAGGGATACACAAGTGATTCTTCTTCGCACCGCAGCTCGTCCCTAACATTAGCAAAACATACAATATGAGAAGTAAAACACGGAGCATAAATATCGAACCGAGAGAAATAATCATCTCTTGATATGATGGAATGGAAGTTTTAGCGAATCTGATAATGCGAGGGAGGCTTGATAAAGGGTTGGGAGTCGTCGGTCATGGAAATGTCCAAGTCAACCCGCAAACAAAGTCTAGGAAAGAAAAAAATTAAATAGTACAGCCTGGCTAAAACGTCTCGGAATTAGTGATGGACGGCTTTCACATTCATTGGGGAGGAAACTTCTCTGCATTTTCTAGATTTAATTTTTCCTGACAAATTAATTCTCCCTAGAAAAATATTTTAGTATCATAAAAAAGATTCTGTTTTAATGTTTTTTACCCTAAACTCATTCAAAATCCTTTCAAATGAGTTATCCGGCGTTCTATTTTATTTTCAAGGCCAATATTTCGTAAGTGTCGCTCCGTTAAATTTTGAAGACGAAAAGGAAAAGGATGATGTATTTCATCGTATAAGATTTTTCATTTTTGAGAAGTAATAAATTAGTAACCAAGAAAAAGCATCATGTTAATTAACGGGTACATAGATTTTAACTTGTATAATGTCGCTTTCGGCAAAAATAGAAAGACAATAAGGAGAGGGCACTTCTTGGTCATGGATGATGTGAAACTTTATGAAAGAAAGAAAGCAATATGGTAAATTCTCAACTAGCAATAGGACCTACACATCTCGATTAGAAACTCACTTGCTTCATCATGGATTGACACACACAAGGACCATAGATGCAATTCACAAAAATAACGTGATGGTCCTTGTAATGAGTATTAAAGCCATCACGGTTATGGTGCAAGAATCCTTGATGTCCCCTACTCGGAGATCAAACCCATGTACAGCACATGAGTACAGCTTCATTTGGGAAAAATTAGGGGGCATATCGGAAGGATGTGCTCCCTCGTTACATGGTTCAGCATCGACTTACGAAGTAGAAGCAACAGGCTGTGAGAACTTGATGAAGACCACCGGCACAGCTGACGAACCATATGGATCATCATCACTAAAGTTGGAGGGCACTAATGAGTAACGAGGGAGGGATGAGCAATTACTCTTTTGCAGTCCCTCGTCAATTACCGTGATTTCACCGTCGAATAAATATTTGCTAAGATAAGAAAGGTAGTAAATTGATTTCACATAACATTGGCCGTGGTTATTTTCACAAGCTAGCTTATTATATTAGAGCGGCTACACCCTTTTGGGTCGCCTTTCAATCAAAAGGGATAATGTATGTCATTGACCTCGCCACAAGATAAAGCGACGAACGAATGATTCTTCTTCGCACCACAGCTTGTTCCCATTAGTTGCAGAACATGCAATATGAGAAGCGAAACACAGAACATGCTTGTGGAGCTTAGAGACTTAATCGTCTCTCCATCGTTCGATCTGATGCAATAAAAAATTTAGCTTAATATGAATGAAAGGAGCTGAGAGTAATCGGTCATACAAATGTCTAAGTCAACCAAGAAAGCAGAGTCCAGCGAAGAAAAAGAGGGTCTCACATGGAAATTGCACACCTTGCGGTCAAGGAGACAAAAACGCGGTGTTGGGATTAGTTATCGCGTAGCTTTCACGTTGATTTTTTTTTTTTTTTTTGAACTACGAGCTTTCACGTTGATTAGAAATGAAACTTCCTGCAGTTTTCAGATTTGACTTTTCTTGGCAAATTGACTCTTTAGGAATCAATTTTAGTACCGTAAAAAAGAATCGATTTGAATGTAATGTACTCTAAATTAAATCAAAATCCTTTCAAGTGAGGCATTGGCGTTCTATTTTATATTCAAGGCCAATACTCCATGCATATTGCTTCAACAAAATTGCAAAAATGAAAAGGAAAAAAAGATGTATTTCATCGTATAAGCTTTTTCATTACAGACAAAAAACAGAATTGGTAACAGAGATAGACTATTAAAGGGAATATTAACTTTTATAATGTCACTTTCGACAAAAATAAAAGGAAAAATAGGAGTTAGTGCTTCTTGGATGGTGTAACACATTATGAAAGAAAGAAAGCAATTGAATAATTTCTAGTGATAAGACCAATGCACATTGACCTGAGCCTCACCAATTTTCATTGTCACACATGTTCCAGCTCACAAAAAAATAAAAATAAAAATGATGTTTACTTATTTACTATCAATTTCAATATTACAATTTTTTTTTTTTGTCGGTAAAAAATAAAAAATAGGAGTTAGTGCTTCTTGGATGGTGTAACATGTTATGAAAGAAAGAAAGCAATTTAATAATTTCTAGTGATAGGACCAATGCACATGACTAGAGCCTCACTAACTTCGTCATCACGCAAAGTCTATACATGTTCCAGCTCACAAAAAAGAAGTAATGTTTACTTATTCACTATCAACTTCAATATTATAATTTTTTTTTGTCGGTCTTACTCTATTTCTAATTTAACTCTCACTCTCAGACTTTTGCCTACCTCCTTGAGAGGCGTGGAGAGTCGAAACCTACACTTGAAACCAAATCGTCACCACTCCAATCCCCCTACCTCCTCATTCTATATTAGAAGGGTTTGTGCTCGATCTATGAAAAATATTGCAATCTCTTTCCCACAATAGAACCACTTAATAAATGAATTGATCGAACCACCTATTCCTCGGCCCCCAAATTCCCGGTGAGTTTTCTTTGGGTTCGATCCACTTTTATCCCGATGATCCTGGCTCGGTGCAACATTGAGGCGACTGAACATAGCTCATTTCGCTTCAGGCTCACCTTCTGGCCGTCGTCGCCGAGCCAGGTAGGGATATTCGTGGTCGAACACTTCTCTTTGGGAACTCCATTGCTTGGTTTTATTTAAAACGGAACCGAAACGATAGCTGGGTCTCGTTTCCCTCGTCCACGAGCATGCTCGGTTTGAATGAGCAGTCCCTTTTGTCGAGTTTGAGTGTCACTTGCTGTTCTCTTTTGAGTTTGGACACGAGCTAGAGTCTAGAATGGGTTTACAACCTCTCTATAATCCATGCTCATGCTCGATATAATGCCTCAGTTAGTGTTATTCTAAAAATGAGACGAGGTTTCGTTTGTCTCCGTGAAAGCATACCATGGATCTGTTTGACATATTTTCATCGACTTGAGATGTCGGAGGACGAACTCGACACCAAAGGGGAGGTTCATCGGTATGCCATGTCACTTTTAGTCGAATGCCTAAGACTTGCTCGATGGAATGTTTCTGAGAGAATTATTTAAGAAATGGCTTCTATTTTCGCTCGAATGCGAAGGTACCACTTGATGCAGTTCGTCCGGGGTCATTAGTTGTTAAGCTCGATTTTCACGAGCAATGAAGTCACTGCATATCTGCATTTCGTTCGAGACATGCTGTGTATTTTTCATTGAACTTGATGAGTGATTGTGGCGGCCTGCGTGATGGTAGACGTTGGCAGCGAATTTGGTTTTGCGGTGGTGAGCCAAGAAGGCTTGGTGACGGCCTGCAACTTTGGGTGTCGTCGTCGATCCGTTTAAAGTTCTGCCGTGGGTCCGTTCGGCGAAATTCCAGTGTGGAGTTCGTCGGTTTGGGAGGCTTCGGTAAAGGACGTAACAGGGGGAGTCGACACGAAGAAGAAGAAGACGTTGAAAGGCTGAGAGAGAATAAAGAAAATTACGAAAATAGGCCTGGTGCAGACGTTCGTGGAAAGAGGATAGGAAGATGGGCTTGAGGTTTTGTTTCGGTAGATTTAGGTTTGGTTTAACTTAGGCGGACTTGGCTGGGCTTAATTTGTGAATTTTTGGGCTGGGTTTAAATTTTCATGAAGTGGGTCTTTGAGAGTCCATTACTAAAATGGAGGTCTGTTTTAATAGAGCCCAATTCATGTTCCCGGTCCAAGCCCGCAAAGCCCATAGCATCACATGTTCGGACCGGACCTTGGGGCCCAGCCCGAGTCCCTATTTTCGGAATTAATTTTTTTTAACAAAATTTAAGAGAAAACTTATTTTTTTCTAAAAATTAGGAAAAAGCTTAAGAGTTATTTTTTTATTAAATACTCTTAAAACGTGTGAAAGTCCTAGATAAGAAAATTGTGCCCAAGAATTGAATAAATCCTTATAGCTTTACCATAGGATTTTGATTGTCCTTAAAAATAAATGCCCTTGATTATGCACTTTCAATGTTGATTATGGGCTCCCTTTAGCTTAGTTAGAGATTGCATGCTCCCTATTTGGTAATATTAGATCTTTGGTTTCCCATATAATTTATTTAATGCTTTCCTTAATTGTTGATTATTATTTTAATGATTGCGTACTCATATGATCATCTCATATGTTAATGGATGGGCTTAAAATCAATTCAAACTGCTTGACGATTTTCTTTTTTTGGGTGAAATGAAATAGATTAGATACCAAAATGGCATTTAATTAATTAGTGTAATTAAGTCCCCGACCCTAAATTCTTTGGTTGCATAGGAAGTGAAGTATACTCACATGTTTCACTTGATTTCTAGTCGACCCCAATAGGCTAATGGCAACTCCTCATTAGAAAATTCTCATAGCGTCAATTTGAATAATCAACATCATGCAAAGTATGCGTTTAGGAGAGTCCACATCTAAAACTAGGGTGATAGGCCTATCTTTTAAAAAATACTCCTAAACCTAATTCCCTCCCTACTGAAGGGTTGGTCATGACACCTGCTTCATAATTATCTTTCATCTCTAAATGTGTGGAATTAGAGGTGTCATGTATGCTTAAATGAGACTATCAGCCGATTTACCACCGTGAACATAAAATTGGAAAGTTTCGAAAATATATTCATAGAAATTCTTTTTAGCGAAACAAACACGCTTTCGAATAGTTGTAATTAGCACTTATCATATTTTTTTCTCAAGCTAATGGGTACCATTATATATAATTGAAGAGATTGAAATGGATTTTCCATATAATAAAACCAAGTTCATTTTAATTGACGCATCTAATGACGTTTTAACTACACATGTTCAATTTTTTATAGTAATATTATTACTGATTACATTTTTCATTTTCCCCTTTCTGGAAATTGGTTTGTTGTGCGAGCATCTCCACACGTGATGATACCTTAGTTGGTTTCTATATCGTCATTAAATATTCAGCAATGATTAATCTAATTTTTAAGCGGAAAATCTCTTGGTCAAAGCATCCTAAATTATCTCTTGCACGCATGCCAAAACATTTGGACATACATTATGCAAGTTGATGTATCAACTATAGGTCCATTCAGCGCCATATAATACTATAAAAAATGATAACGTATTTTGCAGTGTAAGGTTTTTCAATTTTGACAAAAATAAAATTGGAAAATGGAAAGATAAATAACAACACCTGAAGACTATTATTGCACGTCCTAACCTCCAAAAAAATATGGAAGAGTATGGTGCTAATTAACGGCAACATAAATTTTATAGAATTTGAGGTTGCCCTTAGTGAAAATAAAAAGAAAAATAAGGAGTAGGTGCTTCTTGTTGCTTGGACAATGCAACACGTTACGAGAAAATAAAGAGGGCCACATGATGATTTCTTAGTCAGATATAGACTGACACATGCCTCGATTAGAAATTCACTTGCTTCGTCATTGCCCTATACACGCAAAGACCATAGGTGCCTTTTCACTACCAATTGAATTATTATTCTCATAGATCAATCAATCACTCTCAAGTACAATAATGTCATCTCTTTCCTGCAGTAAAATTGCTCTATGAAAGAACCGAAAAATCTTGACAATAACATCATTTTATTTAACGAAAGATGTTGTTGCCTGCTTCAAAATCATCTTCCATCTCCAAATGTGTGGCATTGGAAGTGTCATATAAGCTCAACGAGCCTACAAGGAAGAGCAAAGAGCAAATAACTTGGAGTGCTGCCATTTTCATTCCCTATTGATGGCTGCTTGAATGTGCTCAAGACTCCTCCCTTTCATTTCAAGAACACCATCCCTGCGGCGTTAATCGCTGCATAAAGAAGGAAGGTACCTGTCAAGCAAAGCCAGCAGAGTTATTGTCTTTTGACAAGTTTTTCGGATGCATATCGACATTTTTCTCATGGGAAGAATGCTCTGTTATATACTACCTGTCTATTAATCATTTTGCAGAAAAACGCACTTTTCTTTTCTAAATGACACTTCGAACAAATTTTGTGATATTCGAATGTAGGTAGAAGTTGCTATAAACACGTTGATTGCAATAAATGGACCGAATATGCATTCGAGAGCATGAAGAACAGAGTGATTAACACCTTTACCTCCAAATAGGATTGAAGAGTTCAGGAAAAGCTGAGTCTCGAGTATGAAGTTTGGTTGAATCCATGCAAAAACTCATGTTCCAATGTGACAAAATGTTTATTGAGCTCAGTTTGGTTAACTCAAAAATTTCATGGTAAAATTTGACGAAAACTAACAGAGGGTAAATGCGTTATGTGTATACCAGTTTGCATTTTTAGTGACCCATAAATTAGTCTTGAGTAAATTTGTCACATATATACCAATTTGGAATTTTTGTAATATTAATCCTATAGATTTCCATGTGAACTTGCCACGTTAACTGTCTATATCATCCAACTCAATAATTTAATGGTAAAATTTCACGGAAGCTAATGGAGGGTAAATATGTCACACGTCTACCAGTTTAAAGTTTTTTATGATCCAAAATTTAGTTAGGGATAAATTTTTCACTATATATAAGTTTGGGGTTTTTTATGATATTAACTCCATATTAAAAAATAATAATTTATTTTCCCAAACTCCTTTTCCATGTGTGCACTCACACAAAATGGAGGACCATTCTCATGTGGAATTTCATGACCACAAAAGAGATCAAGTTTGTTTATTTATTTATTTTTATTTTATTTTTTTGCATTTCCTACTTTTTTAGCATCATTTTTTTTATTTTGATTTATTTTGATAATAATAAAACTTAATTTATACTTCTCTGTTTGCGATCTCTGAACGAAGTTGAGGTCACACGTTCCTCATCTACATCGGTGTCTCAAGGGATGTTAGCTTAGTAGAAAAACTATTGTGCAAGGAACAATAGTGAGGAGTATAATGCTTGTTCTGAATAATGTAAGGCACCATCTCATGTCATATCATCGAGTGAATGCACAAGTTCTTACTGCATTTAGGGATTGAGCTTCTGTAATATATCATATGCTCTAACCGAATGTCACATGTTCAATTTCTATTCATCATAAAGGCAAAATTGTCAGCCTACTTTGTCTTTACTCTTTTACATGTGCCGATCGTTCATCGGTTAGGCTTGGACCCATCCCATGACATGAGGTCCAAGTCAGAGATAGCTTGAGCAGGTAGCCATCTTCGACGTGGGTGATCAAATAGAGGTTGAAGGGTGGGGATGAGAGATTTTGATGGAAATGAGAGAGATTCATTACTCAAAATGCAAACATTGACACGAATAAAAAAATTACCTTATTATACCAAGAGGATTCACATGAAACAAAAATTGAATGAATGCCATACAACATTCATCGTCATTAATAAAATATGGACATAACAAGTCTACTAGAAAACACTAGTGCCATATGAAAAATATGTAAAAGTTTCATAGATTACATTTTGAATGATGATACATGTTGATAATACTATTTATAATTTTTGCATCTCATTATCAGGGAACAATCACACGATACATGATTTCGTGAACTCATGGTCCTAGTAAAATTGGTAACCGCTAGAAACTACTTGACAAAGATGAGACTATTTCAAGTTCTATCTCAATGTCAATATCATCAACCGATGCCTCTATCGGATATAAAAGTGGTTTTGGACGTAGTTGCAGTCTATCCATATCTCCCTCAAGCATATCTAGGACTTTCCTCATTGATGGCCGATCACTAAAGCTCAATTGTATACACCATAGTGCAACCATTATCATCTTCCTCGTTGTTTTTGTGTCCTCTTCTATGACATCTATGCTTTCAAGTTCCTTTTCTTTGCCAAGTTGATCATAAACCCACAAAGGAAAGTAAATTTGACTTGAACGCTCTACATGTGCATTTAGATTTCTCCTTCTACTAGCCATTTCCATTAACAACATCCCAATACTATAAAAATCGGCTTTGTAAGAAATGCCACCAATGTCTTTATAAAATAGCTTAGGAGCCATATAACCCAAGGTTCCTCTTGCTGCAGTCAACAATACTATATTGTGATCGATGGGATAAAGTCTTGCAAGTCTAAAGTCGGAACTTTTAGAGTGAAACTTCAGTCTAAGAGAATGTTGTGAGGCTTGATGTCAAAATGTAGAATTTGCATATCACATCCCTGATGTAGATACTCTGTCCCTCTAGCTATGCCAAGAGAGATCTCATACATTTTCTTATAATCAAGAGGATCATCACCATCCTTATAGGAAATGTGTTTATCCAAAGATCCATTTGGCATGAAATCATAGACAAGAGCTTGTTTGGAGTAATCGAAGCAAAAGCCAACAAGTTGCACCACATTAATGTGGTGGATCCTTCCAATCGTGGCCACTTCACTTATAAAATCCTGGCCATTAGATTTTGATTTGTTCAAAATCTTAACCAAGACTTCATTGCCACTTCTAAGTATTCCTCTATATACAGAACCATATCCCCCCTCGCCTAAATTGCATTTGAAATTTTTTGTGATCTTTTTTATATCCGAGTAAGAGTACCTTATGGGCTAAAAGTTGTTGTGAGCTAGTAGGAATTCTTCGATATTTGTGCCGGCCGCCTGATGCCTTCTCATCCACTTCAAGATTAGAAGTATCAACACACACGGTGCTCCAAGTATGAATTTTGCTGCTAGGAAGTGGACTACAGAGAAATTTGGCCATCGATTAGCATAGTGTCAAAAAAAATTTACACATACAATTTTTTTTTTTGTCAGAGTGCTGAATGAGAGAGCTTCATAGGTGTGAAGAGAAAAATGACTTATCATACCCAAGAAAAAGAAGAGATTCAATACTGCAACAGGCACAAGACGGAGCGCAAAAAGGAGCGTGTTATGCCACCTAGAATCAGCTGTAGATAGTAAGAGAATTCGTGAGAGATTACTAAAAATGGTTAATTAGAATTAAAGACCAATCAGTGAAGAAGCAATTCACGCTAAGATATACCCCTAGTGAAAGATAAATTCATGCAATCACTGCAAAGTGCAAAGCCACACTTTTGTTCATTGAAATTTGCAAGTGGAGAAGTCTAGAATAAAAAAAGAGTGAACGAGTTTCACTTTTCTAGATAGCATCCAGATCTGACGTTATCCTATTCACTCATGAAATCCATGTTAATGTTGCAGTATCTTTTCTTTTGAAGAAACACGTTTTTGCTTTTGTTCTCCTAAATGTACCAAATGTTCACAAGTTCCCCATAACATTAACAGCGATTGAAGGGACATGAGCTATTATTAAATCGAACAATTTTCCCCAAAAAAAGACCTAATTCCCTGAAAAACCCTTTAGTTCTAGTCCAATTTCAGCCTGAACTTTTTTGTCTCAGAAAAAACCCTAAACTTTAGGTACAGTCCCAAATTTGCCTCAAATTTTGTTTTGTTTTTAAAAATCACCAACTTTTAATATATTCCCAAACCTACCCCCACGGTCGAGTCCCAACTTGACATGGCATTTCCACATCAATAACAAATCCACTTCAATAAGGTGACATGGAAAATTACTTTCAAATGAAGCTATTCTAAGATATGAAAATTAGGGACAGCTAAGGGCCATTTTTGAACAGAGGGCTAATGGGTAGATTGGGATTAGAGTAAAAATTGGTATTTTTCTTTTAGACAAAAAAAGTTCGAGGTAGATTTGGGATTAGGCCTAAAGATTGAGGTTTTTTCCAGACAAAGAAAAGATTGAGGCAAATTTGGACTGGACCTAAGTTTAGGTTTTTCTGATAAAAAAAGTTCAAAACATAATTGGGACTAAATTTAAAGTTGGGTTTTTTTATAGTGAATAAGGCCAAAAAAAAAATAAAAAAAATACAGAAATAGTGTCACGTCCAGAAAAGCTCCATAATTAAAGGAGCAATGCACGCTCAATCTACTAAAAAAAATTTCTAAACTTTTTCACTAAACGAATGTGGCAATTTTTTTTTTTTTTTAATTGGGAATCAAAGAAAAGTGATGACTCAATAAATTGAACCAAACGTATTGCAATATCCAATTGAAACATGCCACATCACTAAGTAAATTTTGATAAGATCCTTCAGTAGAGCTAACATTTAAGAAAAGGATGAGGATGGAGAAGAAGAAAGAAACAAAGTAAGAGGGTAAAGAAAGAAAAGCTTTAGGGAAAGTGAGCTTACAGGAGTAATATGGGTTGCACCACGCCATTCGGTATCTGAAACTTATCGTGCAAATCTGGAATATTTCCGACGAATAAGGTTCAGAATATAAGAGATTGAATCCTTCAGCCATCATGTTGTGGAGGTCCATATACGGTGGGCTCGCACGTTTATATTGATCCACTTCATGGCTCGATAAGAGAGTGATCATGGTTATGTTGCAAGAATCCTTGATGTCCCGTATTAGTAGATCAGACCCATACAAAAAGTATGAGTATGCCTTCATTTGGGAAAAATTAGGGGGTGTATCAGAAATGGATGCTTCCTCAATACATGGTTCAGTATTGATATACAAAGCAGAAGCAACGGGCTGTGAGCACTTCATGAAGACCACCGGATCAGCTAAGGGCGAAAGACCACCACGGTATGGATCATGAGCACTAAAGTTGGACCTCGCCAATGATTGACGAGGGAGGGATGAGCAAGTACCTTTTTGCAATCTATCGTCAACCACCATGATTATACCGAAAAAATCATATAAATCATCTAAATCAAAATAGTTAATCGACTTCACGTAATATCAACCGGCATATAGATATAGAAAAGTATGATTATTTTCACAAACTAGCTCATACTCAAAGCGGCCATAATGTTTTGGGTCGCTTTTCAATCGAAATGGATAGTGTATATCACGAATCTCATTGCAAGATGAAGCGGTGCACAAGTGATTCTTCTTCGCACCACAACTTATCCCCAATAACAGCAGGACATGCAATATGAAAAGCAAAACACGGAACATGCTCGTGGAGCTCAAAGACTTAATCGTCTCTCTATTGTTTGATCTAAGTTTTTGCTAATTGGCAATGTGATGGAGGCCCAGTTATATGAATGAAAAGAGCCGGGAGTCGTCGGTGATGCAATTTCCAAGTCAACCAATAAAACAAAGTCTAGCGAAGATTGCAGCCCTTGCATTTATGGTGACAAAACACAAAGTTGGAATTCGTTATGCGTAGCTTTCACATTGATTAAAAAAGAAACTTCTCTGCATTTTCCATATTGACTTTTCTTAGTACTACTAAAAAAGAATCGATTTTAAACCCCCAAAAGAGAGAGAGAGAGAGAGAGAGAGAAACGATTTGTATGTCATGTACTCTAGAACGAACAAAATCCATTTGAGTGAGGCATTGGCATTCTATTTTCTTTTCAAGGCTAATATCCCATAAGTGTTGTCGTGATCAAAATTTCGAATGAACCACTTAGGGTTTGGCTAATGGATTACTAAGCCTAGACTTTCCTTGAACTCTTCCAAGCCCATATCAATTTACGACTTAGGTTCAAGTTTCTTAATATGCAAATTATTTTTTCAATCAGGAGTCGTCACTAATCTATTTTTGGTAGGTCGATTAGAATCCAAGTAAAGTAACAGGAGATTTACTTTACTTCTACGAACTAGAGATTTGTGAGTTCGGGAACTTGGTGACGCTAGATTTTTCTAACGCCCTTTCGATACCTTTCTCTTTTCTTTTTTTTGAAAAAAATGTTTTACAGGCAGCTTGAATTGATTTTAACCTACTCCCCTAACATGTGAGATGATTATATGGGTACACAAACCATCAATTTAACACCCAATTGAAATATTATTCTCGTAGATCTATCAATCACCCTCCTATAAAATAACCCTATCTCTTTCCTGCAATAAAACCACTCAATGAATGAACTGATAGATCTCAACAATAACGTCGTTTTATGAAGGATGTTGTTGCCTGCTTCATAATCATTTTCTATCTTCGAATGTGTGGTATTGCGAGTGTCATGTAAGCTCAAATGGGACTACATGGAAGAGTGCAGGCATTTTTCATTCTCTGTTGATAGCTGCTTGAATCTACTCAAGACTCCTCCCTTTTGTTTCAGGGACCACCATGATCACGAACACCATCCCTGCGGCGTTAATCACCGCATAAAGAAGGAAGGTACCTATGAAGCAAGCCGGTAGAGTTATTTGCTTTCGACAAGTTTTGCGGAAGCATATTCTGACATATTTCTCATGGGAAGAATGCTTTGATATACACTACCTGTCTATTAATCATTCTGCAGAAAGACACAATTCACTTATTTTCTTTTTTAAATGACCCGTCGACTCAATTTTCGTGATATTCAAATCTAGGTAGAAGTTGCCGTAAACACATTGATTGAAATAAATGGACTGAATATGCATTCGAGACTGTGCAGAACAGAGTGGCAGACACCTCCAGCTCCAAATAGGATTGAAGTTTTCAGGAAAAGCTAAGTCTCAAGTCTATAGTTTGATTGAATTCGCGCAACAACTCATGTTCCAATATGACAAATGTTTATCGAGCTCCTGCCAGAGCAACAGTTCAAAGAGAGTTTTCAGCAGAGTCGTACCATAGGAGCTCCAGCTCATTAAGTAGTTGAAAGTGTAGGAAACTGCCCAAGCGCCGAACCAGTTTACTAGTGTTGCAAACCCTCCAGCTACTCCTTTGATATTGATGGGGAAAATCTGAACACCAGCAACACATTACATGATCGGAAATTTTTTTTGAAACACTCGTAACAAAACCAGTTATGGAAACGGCCCTTTAATTTGATAAGCATGAAACTTCGGGGGATGTTTAGGATTACCTCGGACATCACGACCCAAGGAACGGCGCCCATTCCAGCGGAAAATGCTGCTATGTATAGCTGAGCATTGGAAAAAACAGAACAGAAAAATTAATAGTGGAGAGTTGTTGTGGCGGCCAACCAGATAGAGCCAGAAAGAGATCAAGGAAGGTGAGATTATTACCAGAATGCCGGTGACGGCAAGTATCGGGACAGCATCAGCTGCCAGATCATGAACCTGGCTCAGAAGATTCTCAAAAAGTTACTGGTTGACAAGCATTGCAAAGCAGAAGGAAGATACTAGGACTGATAGTATTTACCTTTAGAAAGAATGAAAGGGCAGTTACTATGCATCCTAGGACCAATCCTGTCCCCGAGATCTGCGATTGAGAGAGAGAGAGAGAAGGTTATGGTTCAAGTTGCAGAACTCGCGAAGGGGCAGAACCAGAAAAGCTTTGTTACTATAGACATGATTTCTTAGCTTTCATCTATTTTACCAAGAGAAGGGGCTTTCTTCCAGCTCTATCGACCAGTGCAGCGCCAATAGCCGTGACAATAACCTGCAAAAATTTACTCTTTAAGCGTGACGTGTATAAAAATAGATCCCCAACAAAAAGGAAAGGGCGAGAATTACAGACCTGGAGGATTGCGTAAGTTATGGTTCCAACGCTGGAGGAGAAACCTGAGGAGATTGTACAAATGCGATTATAAAGGCGAGACTAATACCTTGCTTGTGAGATTCAACACTAAATTATGTGAACAGCTCATTCAGTGATAATTAAGTAGACCAAAAGCATTCGACATTGTGAATTTTACTAACCCATTTGAATATTAACTGGATTTTATAAATTGGAACCCTTGCTTTGCTTTTTATTTGGTTATCCGTTCTGGAATCATAAAATGCAATGCATAGTTTCATTATTGTGGTGCCCAAGAGCTTCTTGCTATGAACTTTATACCTGCTTCCTCAAAATATTGCTTGTATAGAAACAGACGCCGTTTATCCCTCCGAACTGCTGGACGACCATCAATCCAACACCAATCTGGCCAAAATTTAACAAATTTGTCAGCAAAAAGAACAACAATGGGAAATATCACCAAAAGTACAACTACTGCATACTCCCGATCCACAGGGCATTCCAAGAAAGCAACGAAGGAGGGACTTTATTGGATACATAGCAGTAAATACAGAGAGAAGATTACGACGACAGAGCTCAGATATCTTCTCCTAAATAAATCGAGAATGCTGGCTTTCAGGAGCAGTTGAAGAGTTTCGATGTAGTCCTGTCAAGAAAAACAAATTTGATCATTCCGTCAGCTATTCGTACTTATAAAGTTGAGGCACTAAGATGAAATGAGTATAGACTTAAAGCCTTTTACTTGTATTTCAGCAGCCTCTTCAGAAATATCCGCATCCTTTCCACGGAGTTTCTGCAGCGCGGCTTCAAACTCCTTTTTGCGGCCTGTTTTCGCCTGCATTTGGCAGAATCCTAAAATTCATTCCAACACTACAAATCCCTCTCTTCCAACAATTCAGATAAGAAGAGTCTGGTGTTCATCTTGATTTGTTACCAGCCATCTAGGAGACTCTGGAATGAAAAACAGGCCCAACAGTAGGACTGCACAGGGGATTAGACCTGCATAAACCGCAGATGTTCAAGGTGGTTTCAGACTTGGACTTTTCTATGCAAGATTGGCACTAAACTTGAATTATGCTACTTTTTCTGTTTTACCAATTAATGCCAAAACCCTCCAAGCTAATACTGTCCCGATTATGAAGGAAACGGACACTCCAGCAACGATCATAAGCTGTGGAGAGAAGAGAACATGTTAAGCCTAGTAGGTTCTGTAGGATGTACATATATACACCATCTTGCACTTGCAAGAGGGCAAAATTTGCTACAAGCTAAGGCCTTTTGCCAATAGCTCCATGCTTGCAATTTTAACCGAGAATGTTCATACAAAATCTTTGCCTGATTGACAGCAGTCAAAGCTCCACGGAGATTTTTGGGTGTAATTTCAGCTATAAATATTGGTACCTGGACATAAATTAGAAAAAGATTAACCAATCTAAACCGAAGAGAGAGCTTCATGCTGTCACTGTGAATCGAATCCAGCATGTTGTTGTAGAACAACTTGCTACATCAAATGTGTGTGGTACGAAGTGAGGAATTACCACATAGGAAAAGACTCCCATTCCATATCCCGTGGCCAATCTTCCGATATCCAGAGCAAGTGCTCCCTAATTTACTCAAAATTAAACAGAACAGAGAGTTGATGAGACTTGAAGTTCTTATGCGACTAATCGATCTTCATGTATGATAAGGCTTGTAAATAGGATATGGACACACCTCAGCAAAGTAAATAGCAAGCCATCCTGCTACACAAAGAGCGCTCGCTATTCTCATTGTCTGCATTTTGAGGGAAATGTTTATGTTGTCAGGTCCTCCGTCCATGATACGACTAAATCCCAAAGCTAAAACACTGTTCTGTTTTACATTGTGAAAGACGCACTCGTTTGCTGCTTACCCATTTACGGCCAACAAAATCAGCGATTGGTCCTCCGGTAATTGCACCAATCATTGCACCGAATGTCAGTATGGATCCAAAGACTGAATACTGTTGAAAGACACATAAAGAGTAACTGCAAATCAGCTTGAGTTCAGTGAGAGCAAGAACTTCAGTTACCATCTAGCTAACGATGCTATAAGTCACCGAATGTCCGAGAATCTCAGTGGAAAGCTATTCTGAACAAACCTATCACTTCGATCAGAAACCTGAATGATATGCAGTCGCAATTTTCAGCTGATGATACCCAATCTAAATCTCCCCATTTTTTGGTTTTCTTGTCCTGAGGTGTCCAACAATGGAACTCAATGCGAAAATTCGGTATACATTTCACTCGTTACAATGCAGAAAGAATAAGATGTCTAGAGAAAGAAGTATCTCTACCTCAAAGCCAACATCCTTATTTTTGAGAGAGTCTGGTTTATAAAGTTTTTGATAATATAACTCGTCCATATTATGGACCCGGAATATGAGCAGATCGTTACTTTGATTTTCTTGTATATGGGCGCCTTCAGTGATAAGTCCGATATTGAATCGAAGCAACGAACAAAGACAACGCAACATGTGCTTCTCAACACTCGCAGGTAAATTCGACATACCTCAGCTGTAGAGAGACTAAGTTCCTCCACTATAGCATCCTGAGTTGGTGATGAATAACCTGCCTGAAAATCCAATGAAACAATTTCTCATTAGATTCAATTAATCACATCCTTTTCATTTTAACCACTACTATTGGACCTGGACTTTTCAAAAAGAAATTGCATTTCCTACTTACGCAGGTCCCGAATTCATAGGAACCACAAACCGCAACGAATGTGGTGAAATAGACCATCCACGGACGACCCTTATCGGTTCCTTCATCTTTGCCAGCTCGGTCCTTCTCTTGCAGCACGAGGAGCCGCTCTCTTACTCCTTCTCTGTCCCCAGTTTCTTGATTTTCAATGTCCTCGTTAATCGCCATGCTAGCTCGCCTTACAAAAATGCTCCTTCGTTCTCTATCTGACTACGACAAGAAACTAGCAAATCTATAAGCTCCAGAGAAGATAAGTTCTCTTTCCAACGTGGCTAGTCTGCTTGCTTTATATGGATGACTCGAAATGAGAAACCCCAAGTGCTAATACGGAAACCCTATCTCCGACTGGTTTATACTCGCGGTTTCTAGGAATTCCTCGCGGACCTCAGTCTTGCAAACTGGCAAGCAACTCTTTGCTTTTCTGACTCGCCTCCGTTAATGGTATTGGAATCACTAATGGAACAGAGTCTCCGAATACAGCAGGATCACAGATGTAAAGGGCTGCATCGCTCTTTATGGGCAAGGAATAAGTAAAAACATGGAACTGGATTTTCTCAATGACACGGCTCTGGATAAAGACAAAGTAAAAACCACGGACAAAGTTCTATCTTTTTCAGCCAACCACCGGCTAGGAAAACCAGAGTGTTTTTCTAACCTGGAAAGTAATTAAGTTCTGTCCATTTTTCCATGGAGGCATTGTTATCTTCAACTTTAACCCACGTTTATCGTGTAAGAAAGATAAGATCTCAATCAATAGTTTCTTATCTCTTTGGTGCAATAAGAAACTATCAAGAAAAAGAACTGTTCTGCTAGAACATTACTTTTCCAATTGGACGATGAGCACAAGATAATTTCGGCCGGACCTTCTTCTGGGGACACATTATCTTCCTTTTCTATTTTTTAAAAGAACCACTACATATGCGAACAAAAAGCATGCATATAGCCTCCTTTGTGGTCAGTGACGCTTTTGATGTCTGCTCAAATGGTAAGACAAAATAGCAGGAATTTCAAAAAGGGATGCTTTTCATCTTTCCATAGTGGCCAATTTTGCGGAAAATGGACAGAATTACTTTCTAATAAGGACGTCATGTACTGCCGAGGCCCATGAATCTAAAGTATTCAGCCACCATGAAGCCAGCCGACGGGAAAGAATTCACAGGCACAACGGAATGGACCATAAAGTTGCAGAGCACATTAGCCAAAAATATCCAACCACCATTCTCCAACTACTTTATTGGTCCACATTTGCTGCATCTCCGTCTTCTTTCACTTCTCGATTCGGAATAGGCCAACAAAATCCGGCAAGAATATATAGCTGTGGCCTGCTCGAGAAAGGGAAAATATCAAAAATATATCTTACTCTTGATCTAATAGCCACTCACATATTTTCGTTTTGATAAATATCATTCACATACTTCCAAGAAAAACCCCCATTGAGAACATTAATTTGCCCCTCCATGTAAACTCATTTTAGCATCTTCCTTACGGTTTAAGCAGACTGAAAAAGTGATTTTTGAATGGTAGAATTCGTGTAGATATTTGTTATTTTCAAAAGAAGAGGTAGGTGGTCATGGGATGAGAAATAAGGTGTATTTCATTATATTTTTCTCAAAAAACTTAGACAAAACAAATATGCTAATCTTATAAGCATATAGTAGATCTGTATTTCAAATGTATTAGAAGAAAAAAGACACTATAAATGTCATAACTTTTGTACAATGACCACTTTACCATAACTTTTTATTCAATCACTTAACTGTCATAATTGATCACTTAAGTGCTGTGATTTTTCGTTAATAAGGAAATCCAATGTGAACGTTCTTTAAAAGTTACAACACTCAAATGATCAATTAAAGGTTATGGCACTCAAGTAAAGATTTTTTTTTTTTTTTTAAGTCATGACACTCAAGTAATCGAAAAACAATGTTATGGCACTTAGGCGAGCACCGCACGACAGTTATGATACTTGTGATGTCCTTATCTCAATATCTTAATATCATTCTTCCATTCACGACACCAAATCCCATCAAATATAATAAAAAGCACATGGAAGAAAAATATTTTAGCTAATGTTACGTAATTGTAAGCGTCTAATTAAGTAGAAATTAATTAGGCTGATTCAGGTTTTAGAGGTTGCCAGTCATTTTTGCTTAACCCCTACTAAACAAAGCTACGTACAACAAGCGATTGTTTTAAGCTAGTGGCTGCGTTTAAGCATCCAATAAAAATCAGCAAGATTATTTAGCACAACCCTTTTAATATAAGAAGTTTTAGGAACTCTTATCATCACCTTGAAGAAGGGTAGCGGGGCAAGCGTGATTAAAACACCCAGTTCAAAGACAAAGCAGCCTTCCCTAATTTAAAGGGTGCCTCACCTCATATATATGTAACCCCAAAGGCATGGACTAAAATAATTCATTTGCGGGTCCCTCTTCTGATAAGATCAATCCACTTGTTGGAATGGAATGAATTTGATTGATAGAGAAGGTCTAGATTGCCTGAGGGAGCGGATATATCCTAATTGCAGAAATAATATATTAATTGTAAAAGAGCATATGCCACTTTCATTTTGCATGATTGCATCTAATCTCAGAGATCTGGACTCCGTTCTTTATTTATTTATTTCTTTCTTTTTTATTTCCCCTCCAATCTTCCAATTTGTGTAGAAAAATATGATCCTATCAGCAAGAGGAACTTGAAAAATCGTTCTGCCAGCCTCGCACTAACGAAACAAAAATAATAAAGAGTGAAAAGTGACAGATTATTACCAAAATGAAATTGACAAAAAACTGAGAGCTTAGGTGAGGTGAGCTGGGAAAGAAATTTATGTATGAACCATATTGTAAAATAACCTTAGTCTAAATTCTCGATATTTCTTTTGCTATACGATATGGAATGAAAAATCTCTATTTGGACAAGAAATTTTTCTTTTCTTGATGACTGTGGATTATAATTATACAATTATGCATTACTATAAATTTTCGCCAACCTGTTTGATGAACATGGCTTCATCCATAAGGATACATCCACGGATGCACAAGAATAAGATTTCGACCAAGTCCAGAGAACTAAACAAGGTCTGGTTTTCCTCTCTTTAGCTAGACATCCTGATTGTGTTGACAATCTTATCCACCAGGACATGTAATTCCCTATTTTCAAGAGTACGATGCCTAAGGAAACGAACATTTGGTACTCTTCTTTCATCCTGCTCTTATATTTTACTAAACAAGACAGATTGCCATACGTATAAAGATGTATAATTAGAGAAGATCCAAGAGAATATAATATTAAAGGATTGACTTATTAAGACATGACAAATGCAACTTGAGTTCATTATTTGACCTGCACCTTTTAAATAAAAATACAAATATATTTTCGTTACTTATAAATTCCTATGTAGGCTTGATATGAAAAAAAAAAAAAAAATTGTCCTGACCATTACTATTTTAATACAAAACTAGAAAAAAGAAAATCACCCAACACTTTTTATGCCCAACAAAAGAAAGAAAGAAAAGATTTACATATATTTCGAGAAAGAAAATCTAAAGATTTCGATTTTGCCTGTATGGATGAAATAATATTTTTTATTTAATTTGAGAGATTTTTGTTCTTATCTTATTAATCAACATCTTTGCTAATGAATACAACATATTATTACAATTTTCTTTTTTATTGGACAGAAAAAAGAGCTTGGGCTCGAAACCAAAGATAGTATTACTTTTTATGTAATATAGATTATAAATTCTTTATTTTAAGGAAGGGTAGGGGTGAATCACCTATAATTCATTTGTTTTCCCTAGATGTCAACATAGAGTACATAAAACAACTACTTGCCCCCTCTGGACTTTTGTGGTTCTGCACGGCGTATATAAATCAATTCAATTTGTTTATGGCAACATGAAATATTCTCTGAGCAACGAACTGTTGCTTTGACCTCACTTCCTCCTTCCTCCTCCTTCCCTCGCTTGGACGTTAGCTTCAGGACAAAACAGAGAGCGGGTCGCTGGCCGAAGGACGCAAGGACGCGAGGCTGCGCGCGACGTTCGCCCAGGAATGTCGTGCGGTACGAAGCCAGCTGGTCTCGTCCTTGAAGAAAGGGACAGAAACGAGATAAATGGGAGTGAAAGGCGGCAAAGGGAAGAGGAGTCTCTCCGGTCTTTTTGAGTTTGTTCGGCCGAGGTAGAGCAACCGAGAGAGAGAGAGAGAGAGAGAGAGAGAGAGAGAGAGAGAGAGAGAGCTGGTGAGAGTGAGAAGGTGAGCTCGAGAGAGAGAGAGAAGGAGCGAGCAAGAGAAGAGAGGGAGCTCGAGGGTGGCTGCTTCTGGAAGGGTGCGGCTAAAAACAATGGAGAGTAGAGCGGCTCGAGAGGGGAGACCGAGAAGGTGGAGAGCGAGGGAGAGCGGGAGAGAGAGGCAACTGTGTTCTCGACTTCTTCGGGGGAGGCTGGAGACAGCGAGAGCAACAGAGAGAGTGAGATCCGAGAGAGTGAGCAAAGGGTGAAGCGGAGAGAGAACCGAGAGTGAGCGGAGGGATGGGCTGAGAGAAAGCAGAGACCCAGGAGCCGAACTTCGTTCTCGGACAAGCGTTACACGGCCATCCCCAACATAAACCGGCGATCTCCAGCCAACACCCTCGAGCACGTGGTGAGTTTTCTTTGGGTTCGATCCACTTTTATCTCGATGATCCTGGCTCGGTGCAACGTCGAGGCGGCCGACCATAGCTCATTTTGCTTCAGGCTCACCTTCTGGCCGTCATCGCCGAGCCGGGTAGGGATATTCGTGGTCAAACACTTCTCTCTGGGAACTCCGTTGCTTGGTTTTCTTTAAGACGGAACCGAAATGATAGCTGGTCTCATTTTCCCTAGTCCACCAGCATGCTCGGTTTGAACGAGCCGTCCCTTTTGTCGAGTTTGAGTCATCACTTGCTGTTTTCTTTTGAGTAAATGACTTGGAGTGCTGCCATTTTCATTCTCTGTTGATGCTGCTTGAATATGCTCAAGACTCCTCCCTTTCGTTTCAGGAACATTCCCTTTAAATTGCCCCCTGGAGTTTCTGCATGAAAATTGATTATTCACTGGTTTAATAGCATGCAAGTAATGACTGGACTTTATCTATTTAGATATGGTGGCGGACTTTTGACTAGTTATACACTGTTCAGAATGCCAGATTCATTTGTAGAGGTTTCTAGAGGAAGATTTTGTTTACTGTTTTTCTAAATTAGACGACAGGTATTTGTAATTTGCATTTCTAAAATTTAATATCCTTTCGATTTTCTAGAGAGAAGGATCGCGTCGTTTCTTGGTGCAATGGGGCAGAAGTTTCTATTTGTATATCGCTTGTGTGGCACATATATTGCTTTTTTTGACGATTCTCGTAGCAGTTTACTTGGTGACACCCAATTGCATATCGTTTGGCTACATTTTGCTCCTCCTATGTGGGATCATAGGAAGACAACTCATTAAAAGGACGAGAAGACACCTTTGGTTTCCATTAAAAGTATATGCAATCATTGTGTTTATCTTCATATACAGCTTGAGCAATTTCTCCACCTTTGAGATGTGGTTGTCAGGGTTGATTGATCTTCAGTTTTACTTGGCCTACAACTCAGAAGCTTCGCTATTGCAGAATATTTGGCAGTCTCTTGCAATCCTGATTGTGATGCAGCTCTATAGCTACGAGCGGAGACACAGCAAGTATATCCTATTTGATGACTCCAAACTTATGGAATTTGGAGCACTTGGATTTATTCAGAGTTTCCTTATTTGACATGGTGACAACGTAGTGTATATAGCAGTGTTCTATGCATCATCATCACCAATTAGTCTATTTGGTTTCCTTTATCTGCTTGGTCTTGTCATATGTTCCCTTTTACCTAAAGCATCTCAAATCCCATCAAAGTTATTCCTTCTTTATACAGGAATTCTGGTGATGACAGAATATCTATTTCAGATGTGGGGTGCCAAGGCAGGAATGTTTCTGGACAGAATAAGTCTAGCCAAGTTCTTAGGGTTTTGAGTTATTACAGTCAGGCTTTTGGGCTCTAGAATTGGGTTTAAGGGGAAAAGTGCTGGCGATATCTGCTTGTACCCTTCAATACAATTTCTTTCATTGGTTGCAAAAAGTACCAACTCACATTTTGAGCAAAGATTACACTGAAGAACCTTGCCCTCTGTTTGTATCAGCAGAAGAAGTGTTTAGGGATTTTTCTAATTCAAACGGGGAAAGCAAGCCACCTGCAGATTCGCCTGCAATTCCTTGTGAAGCAGAAGGCATGAGAAACAATTTGTCTTCCTCAGCCTCTGGTTTTTCTCAAGCATCAAATAATGTACCCAAAGCTGGAGGCTCCGGGGGTGGCAATGCTAGAAAATATTCTTTTGGATATATTTGGGGAAGCACCAACGAAAGCCACAAATGGAACAAGAAAAGGATTATCACCATGAGAAGGGAGAGATTTGAAACGCAGAAGACAATCTTCATAGTCTATATAAATTTTTGGATGGAGAACATGTTTAATCTCTTTGGCCTCGAAATAAACATGGTGGCCTTGCTCCTTGCCTCCTTTGCTTTGTTAAATGCCATTTCTATGCTATAAATTGCACTTCTCGCTGCCTGCATACTTCTAAATCGCAATGTCATTCGGAAATTATGGCCAGCACTTGTCTTTTTGCTTGCTTCCATTCTTGTCCTACAATACTTTGTCATTTGGAAGAGCACACCATCTGCCAATTCACAAACATCAAGCAAGGCTGAGTCTGTATTTCCTTTCGAATTTTATGATTCTCCTGCCAGTATGAATGCTGAAAGTCTTTATGTGATGAATTCAGCTGATCATTCATTTGAGTTTTCCCATTGCGAGATCACTAAGGCTGAGAAGGATGGTGGAGGTTCTTTATATGATTCAGATAAGAAAGAGAGAGCCAGAGGTCAAGCTGAGGATAACTCTATAGTTTCTGCTGTGCAGCTTTTAGGAGATGGCAGTTAGTTCTCTTGTAACCTTCCCAAACATCAAGCCAGAAGACATGGATGCCAGAGGCACAATCAAGCAGTTTGCACCCGATTAACATTTTTTCTATTGCTTCTGGACACCTGTAAGAATTCCTATTAGGATCTTTCTTATATTGTTGAGAATATTGCATGCATAACTTAATATTTATTTGTAAACTTACTTCACGTCCTGAAGTAATTTCTCGTAACATATAATTGTTATTGGACATAACAATCGGTATCAAGTGCAAATTAAAACATTTGTGGTACTTTGTAATATGACTAATAGTTTTGCTTCGTTGTCCCAGCTTTAACATTTTCATGGCATCTCATGGCAGGTATGAACGTTTTTTGAAAATCATGATCTTGAGTGTCCTCAAGAATACACAGCGCCCTGTAAAATTCTGGTTCATAAAGAATTATCTCTCCCCACAATTTAAGGTTTGTTCTGCGTCTCTCTTAGCAGCCTCTGCCCTTGCTAAAACTATGAGAAGTATTGATTTATACTTGCATACTTTTCTGCTTTGAACTTCTCAGGATGTGATCCCACATATGGCTCATGAGTATGGTTTTGATTATGCATTAATCACCTACAAGTGGCCTACATGGCTACATAAGCAGAAGGAAAAGCAAAGGAATATATGGGCATATAAAATTTTGTTCCTAGATGTTATCTTTCCCGTTTCTCTAGAGAAGGTAAGCATGTGATATCTATGACTTTGCCTTTGACTGTCTACTCATGCTATTTTCAGTTCTCTGTGACATCTAAATTCTATTGACCCCTCTTTGCAACAGGTTATATTTGTTGATGCAGATCAGGTGGTGCGAGCAGACATGGGAGAACTTTATGACATGGATCTGAAAGGAAGACAGCTTGCATATACTCCTTTTTGTGACAACAACAAGGAGATGGATGGATATCGCTTTTGGAGACAAGTACATATTGAATCAATTTATTTTGTGTTCTATTTCAAGCAATAGAATGCCTTTGCCTTTTCCGATCAATCTATTCGTGTTTTATTACAAGCAATAGAAGGCTCTTGCCCTTTCAGATAATTGCTGTCTACATCCCTAAGTAAGCTCTTTTATTTTCTCACAAAAACAGGGTTTCTGGAAGGAGCACTTAGGCGGAAGACCATATCATATAAGGTAGATTTTTTAGGCGGTTCCATTCTGTCCACGTGATCCTTTTGGCTCCACTGGTATCATATATGGGTTTTAATTATGATATCGTTCTGCAGTGCACTGTACGTTGTTGATTTGGAGAAATTTCAAGAGACTGCAGCAGGAGATAACCTGAGAGTGTTCTTTGAATCTCTCAGCAAGGATCCAAACAGTCTGTCCAATCTTGATCAGGTCAGTTGTTGGATAATAAACTGCAAATTCTTCAGCATGAGATATTCTTTGCGAGCTTATAGCTGTAACTTTCTAAAAAGATTCTCGCAAGGTGTTAATTTGTAAAAGCACTGCTTAAATATCCGTGAGCATAAACATATCAGTTGTTTGTCTAAGTGCCCCTCTCATGCTTCAGGACCTCCCGAATTATGCTCAGCACACCGTGCCTATCTTCTCATTACCCCAAGAATGGTCGTGGTGTGAGTCGTGGTGTGGTACAGCCACTAAATCCAAGGCAAAGACCATTGATCTTTGCAACAATCCTATGACGAAGGAACCCAAGCTTCAGGTAAGTTCATTAGGTTGGGTTCTTTTCCCACTGCCAAAATGATTCGTATAGTTGTGATGTAATTTTGTTTTTGTTGTCCTCTCAGGGTACGAAGAGAATAGTTTCTGAATGGCCTGATCTTGACTTAGAGGCAAGAACGTTTACTGTGAAAATTCTCAGAGATGAATCTGAGCTTCAAGAAGCAGTGGCTTCAGATAAGTCGCGCAGGGTTCACAGGGTGATGAGTCATCGGTAGAGGAACTTGACCTTGAATCCAAGTCAGAGCTGTAAGGCATGGTTTCGTTCAGCCATGACATGATTGATCCCAAGTGTAATCCTGATCGAGGATGGAAGGGTAACTATCAGCAAAGAACGTTTTGGAATTGCATCAACTGAGGAAAAACGAGTGGTTATGGTGTGCGTATCCTGCCGAGATTGGGGATGGAGATGCACACCATCAAGAAAATGAGGTCATGGGGAGGCTGTGAGAAACGCAAGGTAGGGCCGGTAGAGATTTAAAATTTTCTCGAGAATTTTAGAGAGAAGCAAGCTATTCATTTTGCTTAGTTTTTGTTAATCGACCGGGTTATCTTATTTTAACTGGGCTATTTGCAAATGCATGAAATAACGCGATTGATTGTGGAATTTCTTCCTTGATGATAAAACCACATGTGAAAAGCCAACGTTCCGATTTTGTTAGAATGCCCTAGTACGTTATGTAGTCAAACAGGGAAAAGCTGTAAATTTTTTTTATGGATGAACTTTTTATTGTGATGCTTTCGGAGACTACCGAAAATTACGTACTAGCCATAAGTGCTATGTTCGATTATTTTAATGGAGGCATGGAGTGGGCCTGTGTGTTTTGCTTAAACCTGATCTCGGGTCTCGGCCCGGCCTAGTTTAATGACCTCAACCGGTCATTGCCCCTCGTGCCTTAAAATGTCCACACCTTGCAGCGCTGGACGTTTGGGCCTTCCTCTACCCACTTCTTAGGCGTTTGTCGCATGGCCCGGCCCATTATTGGGCTTAACTTGGGTCCTCTTAGCCTTTGCTGCCGATGTCACCGCCTTCGGATCTCTACCCTCGGAGCCGAATTGATATCTCTGAAAACTCGGCGCGAATCCGAGCCTCGCGCCACGAGTTCCTCGATCAGCAGCTGCTCCGTCTTCCCAACCGCCGGCGCTCAATCTCCAATCGCCCGACAATGGAGGAAAACCCTTGCGGCGAGATCAGCTCCAGCGATGACAGTGTCGCCGATCAAAACCGCGCTTCGTCACGGATGAATCCGCTCCGTAGGACGCCGATCGAAGCTCCGGGTCTCCATCAACCCGCCGGACAACGAAATCTCCCTCCTCCGCAGCCGGCGGAACCTGAGCTTCAGCCGCCGCCGCCGAATCTCCGACTTCTCCTTCTCCATCTCCCCCCCCACTCGTCCTTGGCCTCAGCGTCGATCGGTCGAATCTTCAAAGGGAAGGCTCCGGCGACGGCGAGGGTGAGCCTCGAGAACGGCGGTAGCGGCGGCGACCCCCGCGGCGGCCGGCAGGCGTACAGGAGCACGAGGACGGTGGTGGAGGTGCTGCGGGAGCTGGACGCGGGCATAGTGGCGCTGCATGACGTGAAGGCGGAGGAGGAGAGGGAGATGAAGCCGCTGTTGGAGCTGGCGGTGGCGCTGCGGATGAGCTACGCGTTCGCCGAGAGCTGGGCGCCGGAGTACGGCAACGCCGTCCTCTCCCGGTGGCCGATCAAGCACCGGAAGGTCCAAGATATTCGACGACACCGATTTCAGGTCCGTCATTTTGTTTTATTTTATTTATTTATTAATTTATTAATTTCCATATATTTTTTTACCTGTTATTGTTGCTATCATTTTCGTAATTATGGTGACGATGATATGCCCTCTTTCTCGTTGAGCAAGTGGTCTTCCCGGGCGATTTCGAATTTTAAATATATTTTCATTTATTTAAGGCGTCCATCGTTGAGTGAAGTTTGATAATATGTCATAATTAATATTCCCTTTGGGCATATTATATCATTTTGTTCTTACATTTTTCTAAGTGAAAAAGATTAATTTCGGTAGACCCATCTATAACAGTGCAAATCCATTTCGGACAATGAAAATTTTCGTTGAAATTAAGGTAAGTTGGATATAATAAAATTCGCAAGACCAAAATTAAAAATAAAAACGTCTTTACCAAAAAAAGAATTAAAAATAAAAACGTAAGTTTTGCCTAGCCATCCATCAGAATTTGTGGATGAAAATTTTGCCGTCACTTGGTTTATATTTTGCCTTTTTTTAATCCTCCCCTTTTCTAGCTTCTCTTTTTGGAATTATCTGAATGGAGTTGTCCAAGAATTGATCTGGAAAGAATTTAGAATATTATTCACGAGAACCCCACCACCAAATTCAAGAACTGCCCGGTAGGGGTGTAAATGGTTCGGTTCGGTTTTTCGGTTTTCAAATTTTGGGTTTCGGTTTTCGGTTTTTTTTTTTTCTTTTTTTTTTTTTTTTTTGGGACGGCTTACCTTCTATATAAGCTCCTTGAAGCATTGATTGATGTTCTCTCTAGTTTTTGTGCTATATTCAAGAAACAAACATCTATGTCTTTGAGCTAGATCTCTTCCTTCTTCCCTTATTACAACCCTTTCACTCTCTTGAAATTATCACATCATGAGAAGCGAGATGACTTCTCTTCGAAGAGAAGTCAAGCAAGAAGAAACCAAGGAGGATAAGAAGCGACGATGAGGACGAGAGCTCGGAATGTTGTGTGAGAATTCTTTGGAAGGAGGATGGTGTCCCGAGATGTGGTTTCTTTTGTGGGCTTGTCCCAGTTAAGCCTGGAAATGGCTCGACTTTTGCATTGCTTCCAATCTAGTTGGGTTTCAAAAGGAAGCGAAAGCTTCAGTTTTGACTTTTTGGGTTTCATGGGCAACTGGTCTGGATCAAAAACTGCCCTGCTTTTAGCTTTTCCAATCTTAATTTGTTCCTAGAAGGAATATTTGGTCCTACATGTAGTGTAGCGATTTTAAGTGTTTTTTTTTACACGAGTGATTCATAAATACAGCCATAAGCATATGAAATCGTGATAAAGTATGCTAACAACTTATCTTCTCATCTGAATGTTCTACTATAGTCTTTATGCCTCACATCACATTTCACTCAGCAAGTATACCCATTTAGTCTAGGAAATTGTCCTTCTCCAAGGACAAGAGAATCAAGACCTGTTGAGACTTCAAAAAGATGCTGTGTAGCATCCCTATTGTACAACAAAAATCGGTGTTGACAAAGCTCTCAAACAAGGATTCTGTTCACCAAAGAAGAAGAGAAAAAGAAGAAGAAAGAATCCCGGATTAACAAGAACTCAAAGGAAACTAGTGCTTTTCATCCATAAAACAAGTATCATAGGGCAATTAATTATTGCAAGAATCCAAATTATAGTCATGGCAAGTAGCAAAAGTAAATCACATTAGACATCCATTCAGTCACTTCTTTAACCCCACGATGCTAAGACAAAGCAACAACATATATCTCCATTATATTACAACCACTTCTTCTATATGATTCAAACTACAGAGTTCTCCAATGGCTCAAGGCCATTCTGCCTCGGGAATGACAAGTTTCTCACGCATCTCCACAGGAGTTGTGTGCACGCTAAGCCCAATAACCACAATGCTGCTCCTTTCTTTTGTATACCCTGACCAAAACAATTAAAATAAAATTAGTGATCTCAACTTAGGAATCTGATCTCAATTTGGACATCAAAACATCAAGAGAAATTACCTCTTCGAGCTTAAAGACGACATTCAATCATCAAGAGAAATTGCTATTGAATTCAGGTCCATGGTCGTAGATGACAACTCTGCATTAAATTCACAATAAAAATAAGAATTGAAATATCAATTGTAATATTGAAAATATAAATATTCCATAGTTATTTTTTCTCGCCCGACTCAAAATTTTCAAGTTCTTCTAGGTTCTCCTCAATCGATTGTGAAAGTGGTGCGGACCGTAGCCAATCTTGAGTACATATAAGAGCTTTTACCATCAGTGGGGTCAAAGAGCTACGAAATACATCAAGTACTCGACCCCCGGTACTGAATGCAGACTCTGATGCTACAGTGGAGATGGGCACGGCCAAAATATCTCGAGCAATAGAAGATAAGATAGGATATCTAGAAGAATTAACTTTCCACCAATTTAATATATCAAAGGTGGAGCTATACCGTTCACATCCTTCTTCTAAATACTTATCTAATTCAGATTTTTCTTCCACATATTCTTGTCCCGTTTGGCTAAGATACATTGCAGTCATAATGTCCGCACCAACCACAGGAGACATTGAAACGTTCACTGTCCTTGTCCCCTTTAATCTCATGTTGCTTTGGGGGCATGTACCGGTGCGATATTGCTCAAATAATAACGTCAAAGATTTTGTCACTCTATCTCGCAAAGTTTCTGCACGGTTGCCGTCATACACTTTATTAATCATCCATTTCACATACTCCATCTTATGTCAAGGGTCAAGTATACATGCAATGAACCATGTGAGATTTATGTTGTTCACATTCCCAAAATACTTATTGAACTTGATCTTCATTCTTTTGGCTGTTTCTTGCAAACTCTTATCCTCATCCCCACAATATTTATCAATCATCATATAAATCCCATAGACATCTTTTGCCATATCATTGCAAGTGACGTAAGAAGAGCCTGATACTTTTAAAGTTGCATCATAAAACAACTTCAAGAAAGGAAGAAATCTACGGGCATAATCCCAATCATCATCAGTAGGCAACCCTCTCACCTTGGAAAGCTCTTAAGCAAATCTTCTATCCTAAATATCTAATGAGATGAAGGCATTTCGAAACTTCAAAGCCACTTCCAACATTAGGTATGTTGAATTCCACCGAGTCTCCACATCCAAACATACAAGATTATTGGAATCAATATTTTCCAGCAAAATACACTCCTTAAACCGTTGCAATCTCGACGGAGAAGATCTCACATAACGTACAGCTGAGCGTATTCTAACAATAGAATCATCTATATCTTTCAAACCTTCTCTCACAATCAAACTGAAAATATGAGCACAACATCTCACATGGAGTAACTCACCTGATAATATCAGAGCATTCCAAGAGTTAAGTCTTTTCTTCAAGTATTGAACTCCCGAGTCATTGGAGCTAGCATTATCAACAGTGATAGAAAAAATGCCTTTGATCCCCCAACTAGTTAAGCATTTCTCAACTCCTTTCCCTATAATCTCAGCCGAATGTCCTGGGATTTGACAAAAATTCAAAATTTTCTTTTGCAACTTCCAATCAGCATCTACAAAGTGAGCAGTAAGACACATGTAACTTAGATTTTGACATGAAGTCCACGTGTCAGTCGTAAGACAAACCCTTGGAGAAGTATCGGAAAAATATTTTTTCAATTTGCTTCTTTCCTCCAAGTATAACTTATAACAGTCCTCCCTTAATGTGTTTCTTGAAGGGATTAAAAACTTTGGCTGGATTCTATTCACGAATTTTCGAAATGCCTCAAGTTCCACAAACTTAAAGGGTAGTTCACCAATAATAAACATCGCCGCTAAATCTTTTCGACTAGCATCTTGATCAAATTTCCAAGGACTGGCTGAAATAGAACTACTAACCCCAACAGATTCATTCGAGGCACTTCTTTGCCTTTTCTCCACGTTCGCATATGGATAATTCTTACATCTATTTAAATGATTATGCATCCCACTAGTCCCTTGAGTAGTAGAACAACCAATAATAGCCCCACAATATAGACATTCGGCTTTATCTTGGCTATTTTCTATCCTTTTGAAGTGTTCCCATACAACAGATCTCTGTCTCCTTCTATTTGTACCGCTAGATTCACTTACTAAAGATTCGCTCATTATATATTTGGCTTTGCAAATGATGTT
Organism: Eucalyptus grandis; assembly: GCF_016545825.1. Classification (NCBI taxonomy): domain Eukaryota; kingdom Viridiplantae; phylum Streptophyta; class Magnoliopsida; order Myrtales; family Myrtaceae; genus Eucalyptus; species Eucalyptus grandis. The sequence goes on along the minus strand of NC_052619.1, from coordinate 17,032,859 downwards.
ACTGCCTTGACAGGGAGATCTACAAATGGCTTATCTTGAGTAGAAAGAAACCCTTTTTAAATTCACAAGTTTGAAAAGTTGTCTAAAGTCATCAATAAATTAGATTAAGAAAAGCCATGAGAATATATATCTTGAAACAAAGCATGAAATATGCCTTACCCAGTTCATGTTTACCCCAAGTCTTATGTAATGATGGTTAACTATTATAAGAATCCTGGGAATTCTCTACTAATGACGCAATAACAAATTGTTTGCAATAACTTGTATAGTCAAGTATGAATAAATAAACAAGCAAACAAACAAAAAACAACAACAACAACAACTAAGCTAATGAGTATCTTCCAAGCAAACCAGATTCACAACTCAGAGCGTCAAGCCAATTTAAGGAGACAGCGATACATATAGAATCAGAATATCACTCTGATATGATGTCCGTCTCTGACCATTTCACTGAGTAGATAGTCCACATGCCATTCTAACATGAACTAAATGTTAATTTTAACTACAGCAACATAGAGGCATCAACTCATGGATTGATATAACAAGTTAAGAATCATAGCTGATGCCATGAGGAAGAGAAAATGATGAAACCAGTGCTCGTATATTCTTTCTACCACCTAAGATACATGTAGTAAAAAGATACGGGGTCAATTGAATTTAGTTGCTTAAAATCATGTATCCTTCCTGGTTCTCACTGTCTATCCATGTATTGTCCAAGTGTAAGCAGATGTGAGTATGCATGTGCTAAAAGACATTTTTTTGGAAGTCTTAAAGCCTCAAACTAAACTATTAGTTCCCATTGAATCTATGGAGGCATAGTCATTAACTAAAAGACCAGAGCACCCAAAACACAACTAATATAACAACATAACAGCGTTATGAATGACAAAAATAACTGCTATTACTAATTCAGAGTTTTTGGACTACCGAGGCCGAAGAAAAGACATTGAAATTGCCCTTTGAATTCCTAACCATGTAATAAAAGTCAAACAACAGCAGCAAACAAACAGTTCGTGATGTTAATGCTCACAGAATTCATTTGCAACAGAATCATAGAAGATAAAGACAGAGATTACCGTTGCCTCTCATTAGCCGCAGAGATGTTAGTACTTGGGTAGAGACTAGAGCAAGCTCCCATCCAAAGTGGGATTGAAGTCTTTAGATTGAGTAGCACAGTAACCAAATGCTGAAGAACCAGCATTGTCAACCCACCAAACTTCTCTCAAGCAAGCATAACAACAAAAAAAGTAGACATGAGTCATACACAAAATGCTTACCAGGTTCTCGAGGGAACTATTGCCAAGGCTAAAGCATTCTTTTCCTCAATGGAAGAAGCATCAGTGCATCAAAACCAAGTCCCCGAAAGGCCAAAGAAATAAAGATCATACGCAAATAATTTTACACCGAACAACCATCACAGACACCATAAAGTTAATGCTCATACCAACAAATCTCCCTACAATGTTAACATTGTAGCTCATCACCGCTACAATGTTAAACAAGGATGAACTACACTGAACATGAAAGAGGACCTAAAATTCCCACCAAGAAAACCAGAAAACAGCCCCTTTGCATCGGCCCGGAACTTCCATCGAAATCCCACATACAACAACTGAATCGGCAAGTACCCAAAGTAATTCTCAACAACCTCCGTTTGTATTTTTCAACTAATAGAAACCTGCAGACTAGAGCCCGAAGTCCGTGCACTATTGAACGAAGAAAAGTAAAATTCCGAGCATGCTACTTCTCAGGCGAGTCTTCCACCACACATCAATTCACTACGCAAGCCCCCAACACCGATTCTCACTTACCCTCGAGCTCGATCGGCCGGTCACCCATGATTCGCGACTGAAAGATCTCGCATCTAGTCACAACTACACACCCTACAAACTATCGAATCGACAATCGAACGACTCCTCATCCGATGGAAACAGCAATCGACGCTCAAAATTCGACGTGGCACGGGAGATGGAAATGTCGGACGGAAGTGGAGATCCGGCGAAGCATAGAGAGAGAGAGAGAGAGAGAGAGAGAGAGAGAGGAGGGAGGACTTACATGGTGGGAGAATCGGAGGGGACGGTGGCGAGGGCTGCTTCCTTCTTAGTTCTTAGAAGCCGTCGCCGTTGAGAGAACTCAGACGGGAACCGATAAAACCAAGACGACACGAGAGGACTCGAGACAGGGAGTCGGGAGAGAACCGATAAAAAATTTTCGGTTTTCGGTTTGTGGTTCGGTTTCGGTTCGGTTAACCGATAAAACCGAATCGATAAAAAAAAATTTCGAATTTTGATGAAAACCGACCGAAACCGAACCGAATCGAAAAAACCAAAATTTTCGGTTCGGTTCGATTCGGTTCGCGGTTCGGTTCGGTTTTCGGTTCGGGTCTTGACACCCCTACGCCTGTGGCTGTAAGGCTTTTCTTCTACAGCCTTTTGCCTTCGGACAGCTTACGGAGAGCTCTCGCAACACCGATGGTGGGCTGTCCAAAGATCCCAAGACCACCGTGAGCAATGCCAATAATTAAAAATAAAATAAAATAAAATAAAGAAAAAAACCCAATTTTCTTTCTATGATTTTGGATGTGGGTTCTCAATACAATTGTCATCTATCGTTCCTCTTTTTCATTTCCGGTTGCATTTAGTGGGTGGTAGAGTCAGCTTTAAAGATCATTCTCCATTAATTGCTGACTTAGTCAAGAGAATGCTTAGAAGTCGCTAAATCATATATATATATATATATTTGCTCTTTAGTATTTAGATAAGGAGTTGGGAAGATAAATGAAGGATGAGAGCTATGCGTCCGTTAGATGAGGGCAGGGTAAGGTGTATGTAGGCAGGACAAGAACGTGAGGAGGATTTTACCTTTGCTTTATTTTATGTATTTGCCAAATCGATGTTTGACCCGAAGACGTACAAGGACTACTCATCTTCAAGGAAAGGTACATTTCTCTCGAGCGAGACAGACCAGATAGGATATTTCTCTCGAGCGAGATAGACCAGATAGAATCAACTTGCTTGAGACAGCAAGCAATTGCTCGTCATGGATCAATTTCTCAGAGTTTTGTGTTCGATTAATTAAGCCGCATCTTAAACAAAGTGGAGGGATTATGCATTTCTGTTGCGTGAAAATAAAAAAAAAAAAAAATATATATATATATATATATATATATATAAAAAGTTGATAGTAATATAGTCAATCAATGTACTAAATTGATTGGAATCGAAGTGGCTGTGAACTCGATGTGTTTGGTTACACACGAATGTGCTAAAGGCGACGATAGAAGTGCCTCATGTTGGGGAAGTGAATTTCCAGTGCACCCACTTGGATCATCTCGACGAGAATTGGCGGATGAAGCAAGTCGCGCCATCATCCAGTCGAGTGACTCCCCACATCTTGGCCCGGCCTCAACTCTCTTGACGAGACCGATTACTCACAAGAGCAAGTGGACCGACATCGTCAAGGTATGCACATGCCCTTTTTAATCATTAGCATGCGAAACTCGATTACTTGATAGCTTAAGCTAGGGCGTTTGTGTAATCACTGACACTTTTTGTTATAGTTCTATGAGGAGATAGGAAAACTGATGTGGACATCGAGCCATATCGATGAGGAGGTACTAAGAACCCATTGTCTATTCCTACTGGTTCGATCATTCGAGCGCGGGCCAAGCAATTTAGGCAAGCTGTTGGTGTCATGGTTCGTGATCTTTGGTGTGGAGATGACTTTGGATCAGATCTTGAAGAATCTTAGAAATCTTGGCGCAATTTAATTATCTGGTCACCAAATATTTGACCAAATCAAATAGGAATATTCTTCTTGTTTAGGAATATTCTAGAATATGACGCATTAGATTTTTAGGGTTTGTGTGGCTGCTAGAAGGCTTATATATTAAAGATTGACTTAATTTCTTTGAGAGATATTTTATTTTTGAGAAAAAGAATTGAGAGGTTCTTTTTTTATTGTTTTTTTGAGGACTTGACCTAATCAAGATTCTCTTGTGGCGGTCGATTTGACTTATCGAGCGAGATAGCGAATTCTTTCACTCGTGGCGTCTATAACGTTGGTTGGTTGACACGCATTCGTCAACAGGTCACGTTCATACCGAGGTTGCCAATCACAGGTTTGATTGGAGGTCGATGTTTGCAATTCGCACCATCTGGGCCTTTGTAGAACGATCATTCTATAACGATTCACATCAGTTGGTATTAGAGCTTGGTTCTACAAGGTCTATTTATCTTTAATTTTCTGTTTACATTCAACAATTTGAAATTTATTGAGCTAGGATTTTGGTTCTAGCTGATTTAGGGATCTGATTGCTTTTGCTCTTCCATATGTAGTTGTTTTCATGTTAGTTTTGATTTTTTTTTCTAGCATCTTAAATTGTATCTCGAGTTCGTAAAAAAAAAAAAGTTCGCAAAAAAAAAGAAGAGAGAGAAAACACACAAAAAAAAAAAAAAAGTGCGCAAGAAAAAAAAACAGATTCGGCAAAAAAAAAAATTAGCCGAATAAAAAAAAAATCAAGAAGGCAACTCGTTTGTTAATAGACTGAATTGAAACAAAATCGGTAGTGATTTTCGTTTCAATTGAAATTTCGAAAGTTATACTTGTTGGTTTGAAATTGTTACTTGCTGAAACAAAATCAATAGTGATCTAATCTTATTTGATTAGTTCAATTGATTGTCATGAGGGGGTTGAGAGATAGGTTTTGAGTCCAATAAAGAGCTTGTAAAAAGAGAATACGAGAGGGAAAAGGCAAGAGTGTGTAAGCTTAATTGAGGGTGGAAAAAGCCTAAACTTGAGTTAAACACGAGAGGAGTGACAAACACCTTGAGAGAAACACGTGAGGGAGCGATTGGTGAGGATTTTTGTGACTAACATTTATTTGCAGGTCTAAAATATGTCGTGCGAAGAAAGCGTGAATCAAAGGGAGGTTGACTCCATACGAAGGGATGAAGCGCTCGTGGAAAGCATCTAGCAATTGAGGGCCGTTGTGGAGGAGCTTAGTGGCCGAATAATGGGGAATGGCATGAGGGTTGATGGTGACCGAGAGCTACCTTGGGGAAGGCCGCAACATCAGCGAGACACCTCTAGAACACGACATAAAAGGCATTGGCATTATGATGATGATGAGGCCGATATGGAGGATGATCGAGATGCTCGATTTGAAAGGTGGAATGGAGCTCGAGGGTTTAGACATCGAGAAGATAATGAACTTGGCAATATCAATATGAAGATTCCTTCTTTCCAAGGGAAGAATGATCCCAATGCGTATCTAGAATAGGAGAAATGCATCCGAGCTCAAAAAGGTAAAAATTGCAGCTGTTGAATTTACTGATTATGCTATAATTTGGTGGAATCAACTTGTAACTAGTAGGAGACGCAATGGTGAAAGACCGATAGAGATGTGGGATGAGATGAAAGCGGTGATGAGGAGGCGTTTTGTACTTAGTCATTACCATCGAGATTTGTTTCAAAAGTTACAAAATCTTACACAAGACAATAAGAGCGTGGAACAGTATCACAAGGAGATGGAGATTGCCATGATCCATGCTAATGTGGTGGAGGATCGTGAGGCCACAATGTCAAGATTTCTGAGTGGTTTGAGCTGAGACATAGCAAGGGTGGTGGAGCTGCAACACTATGTTGAATTGGAGGAATTGGTGGACAAAGTCATCAAAGTTGAGCGACAATTGAAGTTGGACCGAAATCACAAGAGTGGAGGAGGTTCAAATCCGAATTTGAGATCCAATTGGAAGAGAGATGAGAAGCCAAATTGGAGAGCAAACAACACAAAAACCGAAACCTTAAAGGAGAAGGAGAGGGACGGTAAAGTTGGAACGAATCCGGCTTCAGGTAAAACCAAAAACCCTAACACTAGAACTCGTGAGATTAAATGTTTTAAGTGTTTGGGCAGGGGTCATATGGCGAATCAATGTCATAATAGGAGGGTGATGATCATAACTGGATATGGTGTTATTGAGTTCGAAAGTGAAAGGGAAGAAGAGGATGATGAGATGCCACCATTGGAGGATTGTAGTGATGGAGAAGTGGCTATAAAAAGAGATTTATTGGTGGTTTGACGTTCTCTGAGTGTGCAAGTAAAGGAGGAGGAGCATCACCAACAAAGAGATAACTTGTTTCATACAAGATGTGTGGTGAATGGTAATATCTGTAGTATGATAATTGATGGAGTGAATGTGGCAAGTTGTATTATGGTGAATAAGTTGGGTTTGAAGATGACAAAGCACCCTGGGCCTTATAGACTTCAATGGTTAAATGATAGTGGAGAGGTGAAAGTGTCGAAGCAAGTTCGAATCCCATTTGAGATAGGGAGATATAAGGATGAGGTAGAGTGTGATGTTGTACCTATGCAAGCGGATTATATCTTACTTGGAAGACCATGGCAATATGATTGATAGGTGCATCATGATGGGTATACTAATCGTTATTCATTGGTGATGAATCAAAAGACTTATACCTTTGTCGCGACCTAATTTTTCGGGTGTGAACCACCAAAAACTAGGTTAATGGATTACTAAGTCTTTAAGCTTAGCTCGGGCTCTCCTAAGCCCATACCAATTCGCAACTTAGGTTTGAATTCTTAACATGCAAATGATTTTAATTCAGGAATCGCCACTAATCTATTTTTGGTGGGTCGATTAGAAACCCAAGTAAAGTAATGTGAGATTTACTTTACTCCTACGAACTAGAGATTTGGGTACGGGGACTTGATTACGCTAGATTTTTCTAACGCCATTTCGGTACCATTTCTTTTATTTAAAAAAAAAAAAGGTTTTGCAGGCAGCTTGAATTGATTTTAAACTAGTTCCCTAACATTTGAGGTGTTCATGCAGGTGCACAAACCATCAATTTAACACCCAAGAAAACAATTAAACAATGCAGGACTTACCTCAAAGTAACGAAATCATCTGCAGTGTTAAATTAAAATCCACATCAACAACCCTAGATATGGTTTCTAATTAACACACAATTACTCAATTTTATGTTTTCGCTTTTCTTAATGAAAATCATGCGATGCATTCTAATAATTTAATATGACATGGCAGCATGACCTAAACTATATGACATGAAGAAATGCAATAATTAAATGCAATCTATATGACCTAATTCTAATGACATGCAATTCGATGCGATGACATACAAAATTGACACGCAACATACAATTTAGTATGAGAGTTATATGTCATGCGACATTTATTAAATGACTTAGTCTAATGACGAGGAAGTTCTAATTAAATGAACCTAATAAAAACTAAATGACGTGCATTTGATATTTCTATTTAAAAATGTAAAATGATCTAGCTAGATTAAAATTCTATCTAATTTAAACTAAGGATCAAGTCACATTAAATCCTAATTTAAACTAAGATATTATCTTAATCTAACATGCAATTTATCTAATATGCGATGACGCAAAGAAATGCCCTAATTCAACATGATATATGCATGATGATTTTTTGTGTTTTTATATTAATTTCGAAATTAAAAATTTCACATGCAATTCAAATAATGATAAAACTAACAACCTAAATGAACGCACTTTTGTTTTGTTTTTTTATATTTTTCTAAATTGGGAATAAAATCCCTATTCTAGATATGCAAGATAACAAGAAATATTCCAAAAACAAACTGAATCCTAATTCAAATATTTTTAGATTTTTTAGTGGTTTTAAAAAAACAAGCAATTATCAACTAAACATTAAATCTAAACAATCAAGATATTCAATCAAATAAAGGATTAAAATAATCGAAAAAAATAACATGTTATCTCACAGTCAAATTAACGATTACTATAACCCCGAAGGTCACGACAAGAAGTTCAAAATAATTAAAAATCTGATCCGAAGTCTTACGGATCAAATTAATAATTATATTGATTCAACAATTAATAGTATAAACCCCAAGAATTAATATAATTAAAAAAATGACCCGACATCTTACGGGTCAAATTAATAATTACAATAATCTTAGGGAAAATCCCTCGTCGATAATGCCTACAATATCCATAACCTAAAGGTCAACTCATAATATTCAAACTTAAACAATAATACCAAAACTAACTAAGAATAAAGTAAAATATCATAAAATAAGAGAAATAAAAATAAAAGAAAATGAGCAACCTAAGGAAAATGGGGACAGCAAATTGTCGGCGCCGGGCTGGAGGATGACCGGCGCGAGCTCCGGTGAGAGCACGTAGGTGCATGTTGAGGAGCTCCGGCGAGGAGAGTCGGAACGGAGGTGGTCGGGCGTCGCTCGGGCGTGAGATGCGCTGCTCGGGCTGTTGGGGGCGACGAGGTTGTGCAGGCCGCCGGATTCGATGGCGTCGGGAAGGTCCGCCGAGGTTGCGGGCTGCCGATCGACGACGGTAGGGACTCCGGGCTCCGGATCGCGAGCGAGGCGACGGCTTTGCGGCTGAGACGGCGTTGGGCCGTGGAGGTGTGCTCGCGGGTCGTCGGGTGGATGCGTCGGAGGTAGAGCGAGGGCTACGCGGCGGTCGCGGCTGGCTTCGGGGCGGCGTCAGATCTGGGAATCGAGGCGGAGGTGGCGCCGGGGTGGCACGGATCTAGATCTGGTGGTGGCTGAGCTCGAGGCGGCGCCAACGGCGTCGTGGTGGCGCGGGTCGTCGGGAGCAACAGAGGCTTCGCGGGTGTTGCGGACGGAGCCACGGCGTGACGGGTCGCGGCGTCGACCGATTGGGGCGGATCAACGGTGGCCTCGCGAATGGGGACACTGCGGGGGCATCAGCTCGCCGTCCGGTGGGGCGCAGACAGCAGCGAGAGGCACGTCGAGGCAGGAGTAGCTTCGTGAGTTGCTGGCGATCGCCGGTGGTGGAGCTTCGACTCGAGCAGCAGGTGGATCACGGTTCGGGCGAGGCCGGGAGGCGTTGGGCAGCAACAACCCGTCGGGATCGTGGGTAGGCGCGGCACGAATGGGAGAGCTCGGACGGATACCGGTGGGGCTTCGACCGAGGCGGTCGCGGCTGGCCTCGGCTTCCAGCGGCGTCGGCGTGGCGAGTCGGCGGCGTCCGCGGACAACGTCGATGACCGGTCGGGATGCCGACAGAGCAGCGGTGGGCGCGGGGTCTTCACGGATGGAAGATGCAGAGGCGGGCAAGTGGCGAGGGAGACGATGAACAGTCGTCCCCGTGCCGCTTGTACTTTTTCTCCTCTCGCCCCCTTTTCTTTTTTTTTCTGCTTTTTGCTGTTTTTGCTTTTTCTGCTCTTCTTTTTTCTTCCAAAGAACCCCCTCATCTCAACGTACCCGATTGCTTTTTATAGGTAGAAACAAAATGCAATCCTTATGTGAATATTTCATCCGACTAAAAGATAGTCTATAACCTCTTGATCAGCCAAAATCCTCTTATTTTCGAATATTCTCTCGATTTCATCATCTATCGATAAAGATAAGATTACAATGCGATTTTTTTTTTTAATTTTCAAAATCATTATAATATCGCATCAAATCTTAATTTTTCGCAAAATAATCAATTAAAAATAACGACGGGCTTGGGTTAATTTTATCCTTTCATGGGCCTAGCCCGGCCTACCGAACTAGAGCTCAAAAACATAAAATTTGAACCCATCCACCACCGGTCCTAAAAATAAATAAAAAATGCAAATTAAAAACAAATGCACCTAAATCTATATGCTATGCAATTAATATTTTTTAGGGGTTAAAATTAACCCCTAATTTCTTAATGCGACAAATGACTAACGGGTAGACAAAATTTAGGTGTCAATAGCTGCCCCTCTTTGAAGGTGAGCTCGAAGAGGTTGCCTTCAAAGACAAATTGAGACCTAAATTTTGACTATGCACATACATTGAATGATTTCTTGATTTGATTTGATTTTTTTTTTTTTGTCGGGAAATGAATCCCATTTGTTTTTAAAAAAATGCAACTCATTTGATGCATGTAAATGCTAATGCAAATGCATGATGTGAAAGGAAAGAGCGTACCTGCAATTACTTACCAATTAGTGCGGTAAAGCATCTTAAGGTACGTGATAAATCCCTATTTACTCCACAAGTACCCAACTCTCACTCAGGTTCCTTGAAAAGCGTAATAGGTAAGAACATTCACATCCAAAGTGAAATGTTCAATGGAAAAAATTGAGACATCCAAATCAAGACTGAGATGTCAAGATTTTTTGAAAAACTCAAAATACCTAGATCCAGACTAAGGTATAATAAGAAGGATTGACAAACATTCACATCCAGAGTGAAATGTTTGAATGAAAATAATCAAGACATCCAGATCCAGACTGGGATGTCAAGATTTTTGTACTCGAGATACCTGGATCTAGACTAAGTATAACGAGAAAGGTCGAAAAAACATTCACATCCGGAGTAAAATGTTTAGACGAAAATAATCAAGACATCTGGGTCCAGACAAAGATGTCATGATTTTAGAAGCTCAAAATACCTAGATCCAGACTAAGGTATAACGAGGAAAGTTGAAGAACATTCACATCCAGAGTGAAACGTTCAACGAAGAGAATTGAGACATCTAGATCCAGACTGAGATGTCAAAATTTTGGAATGCAATTTGTATGCAAATGGTAAAGGAACCTACCTGGAATATCTTACCTTCAAGGAGGATAGAGTGATTCAAGATAGTTGGTGTTACATGTTCAGGACTCGTACCTTTCTACGATCGCCTAAAATAGTAACGAAGAGACTACTTTCCTAGGATCCGTACCTTTCTACGGTCGCCTAGTAGGGCAGCAAGGTTTTGTAAGGAAACTACTTTCCTAGGACCCGTACCTTTCTACGGTCGCCTAGTAGGGCAATGTTTGGTTGTGTTTAGGACCCGTACCTTTCTACGGTCGCCTTGACGAAAAATCGATTTTCCAGGACCCGTACCTTTCTACGATCGCCTGAATGGGAAAATTGCTTTTCTAGGACCCGTACCTTTCTACGGTCGCCTGTTAGAGCAATAGATGTTGTCTAGGACCCGTACCTTTCTATGGTCGCCTAAACAGGGATTCACTTTCCAAGACCCGTACCTATCTACGGTCGCCTGGATAAGGAATCATTTTCTAGGACCCGTACCTTTCTACGGTCGCCTGAACTGAGGTAATTGCTTTTCCAGGACCCGTACCTTTCTACGGTCTCCTATTAGAGCAATAAGGTTGTCTAGGACCCATACCTTTCTACGGTCACCTAAATTGAGGTTTTGCTCGGCTAGGACCCGAACCTTTCTTCGGTCGCCTAACGTTGCAGCATAGATTATCTGACCAGGACCCAAACCTTTCTTCGGTCGCCTTAATCAGATTGAATCTGGAGAAAAATCTTTGGGGGACAACTCCATCGAGTGTCGATTAAAAGGGACTCTAGGCTACGAAAGCACGACAGGTCAATATAAAGGGACATCGGGCTACAAAAGCACGCCGAGTCGATAAAGAGGGACTCTGGGCTACGAAAGCACGCCAGGTCAATATAAAGGGACATCGGGCTACAAAAGCACGCCGAGTCGATAAAGAGGGACTCTGGGCTACGAAAGCACGCCAGGTCAATATAAAGGACAGCTTGACCGAGTCAAGCATCAATGCACTTGAGAGAGAATACCTGCACAATGACAAGTATTGAGAGTATGGGTAGAGATATACTTACCTGGTGATATCTCTAATTCTTGGAGATGTGTCTTTGGAATTTAGATATCCTGTGGAGGTCTTTCACCTCATGGTGGAGGTTTCTCATCTCCTAATATCATGAAACATTCTGCAAGGAACTTGAATTACCTGTCAGACATGATTTAGAGCAAAAACTGATATGCATTCATCAAAGAGATAGACAATCTAAACTACTCTAGAATGCACATTTCAAAATTCAGTGAGGTTTTCATCAACTCAATCAGGGTTTATGCATAATGACTTTTGTATCACCCAAATTTCCACTGGAGAGAATTATCATTCAAGGCAATCTTCACTCATGACATGGGTTTCTTAAGAATACTAAATGAGAGACTTTCGGTTAGAAAGGACTTTCACTCACTCTCATTTAGAATGTCTATTTTACGCGAATCACTCAATTTCATCATATCGACATGGGTCCGAGTATTCTCGCAAGCGGTACAATCTTACCAATCTAAGAGGTCTTTAATAGGGACCATAATGTGGGCTTGGTCAACGGCTTAACAAATGGACTCTTTGAGTCAAGGCTATTGAATGAACAGTCTTGTAATCATCTCCGGGTTTACAAGTCAAGAACCCTGCAAAATGAAAAAGAAATAATCTTGCTCGCACTTCTTTGAGCGATGCTTATAAACATATGAACTCCTACGTTAATTCAAATGCCCTAATCTGAAGAGACTTTGTAAGGCACGTAACGTAGGTTGGGTTCATGGGTTGAGAAATGAAAGGATCATTAGGCTCAAAATGTGTGTAAAATGTGAGAGTTGATGATCATCTTGGCATTGCCACCAGTTTTCTTTTTCATCATCGGGGATTGTCTTCATGAAATGCCCCATTGATGGTAAAAACTCACCATTTGAGTTCTTTGAGTATTTGCTCCATTGGAATTCAATTCTTGCAATTGACAGTCACCTATCTTGACTTTTTTTTTTAATCTATGGGCATTGGCCTTGCTTTTACCAGGCACACCACTTTTTCATGCCCCTTAGTTTTCATTCAGTTTTCTTCACTTCCTTTTTCATGGGCACTGGCCTTGCTTTTACCAGGTGCACTACTTATCACACCCCTTAGTTCTATTTTGAATTCAATTCTTGCGCACAATGCATGCATCAAGCAATTACACTTTGAATGGCACTTGAACTTTCAAAGGTCCTCATCTACCTTTTTGCCTTGCCCAAGTGTGGGGGATGATCACCAATTGGGTTTAAAGAAATGAAATTGCAGGCTCAAGTGGGCTATGCAAAGGATATAAGTGTATGGGATAAAGAAAGAAATGCTCTTCATCATCCTAAGGCACTTAAATTAACACATGAATTCAATGTAATAGCATCACTTGAAGATTGATGCAAGTGAGAGCAAAAAAATTTCAATTCATTTTCCTCACCTCATGATGCCATTTGATCTCTTAGTTGCCCCGATGTGGGGTGATTCTTGATAGGGGTGATTTGAAAAGAATATCCATAAGTGTATGGGCTCAAAAGGGTTAAGCAACGGATCACCTGTAGTGTTTGGGATAGAGATATGAATTGCCTCTCATCATTTCAGTTGCCGTACCTTTTGCGAGAGAACTCTTTACCTTATGGATATGAACCTTCCTACACTCATCTCACAAGTGTATGAATATGGGACCGTGTATAGGATAGGGTTTGCCTTTCATCATCCCGACTCATCTCATTTAGTATGCTAAATCAATTCCACATCATTCATTAAATTAGTCCATCTTGATGTTCTTTAGTGGAATTGGTGGATAAAACAGGTAAGAGTCATCATGCAAAACCCTTTTTTTTTAAAAAAGAACTCAACAGCTTTAAGCATGTCAACTTCAAACAGTTTTCTATATTGCAAAATGGTTTTAAGCATTCATTCAAGGATTCCTCTACAATGGGAATTGCCTGAGCAGTTGATGTCTTTGGATTGTCCCTATCATTCAAGACTGAAAATCCACTTTTGCCCACGCACAAGAGAACGTGCATCGCATGATACTATGCAACATCAAAGTAAATTCAAATTGCACATCCATTTTGGCTCGGGTTGAGACTTTATCCCAGTCTGGTCACTACCAAAACCTATCATGGCCCCAATTTGTCAACTCTTCCACCAGGGAATGATGGTCCTTTTTTACTTGCCCCAAATCTTTTTCATTACAAGTGCGCTCTAAACCTGTTAATCACAAGTCAAGTTTATGATCATTGAAACTTGATACGCCGTTCTCGATGTCCCTTGTCATAACAAGTTATAGAATCATGTTCGAGACAAGAAGCAAATGAGTCGACAAACAAACAGTTTAATGCGCTACAAGCTTTGTAAAAAAAAAATTGTTCCTTTTTCTTTAGCAGTGAAACGCTTTTGTTTTCAAAAAAGTTTTTGGGAGGAAGCATGAGAAAGTCCAGCCCTCAGGATTTCTCCGTGGATGATTTTTTTCTTTTTCATGGTTGGATATTGTCATTCGACTGGTTTGGTATACTCCATCATGTCCTCAAAATTGGAAATAAAATTGTAATTTCATTGAATAGAATCAAATGAATTACATTATTGGAATGAAAATTATGATTCCTAAACCCCTAAAAAGAGAAAAAATCGAAAACGATCCCTAAAAAGCGAAAAAAAATTCCTAAAAAGCAATAAGAATTTCCATGCGGGGAGGTGCAATCGAAAGTTACTCTTGCAGGCTAACGTCCATGTCTTCCGAAAGTCCTTCATCATTGGCTCCTATGAAGAGGTCATCGAACAGACCTGTGATTCCTTCCAAGGCGTCATCAGAGTTCTCTGTCTTTGGAGACGTCAGATCGTCCATGTCATCCCATCCACTTGGAACTATGTTGCGGGAGTCAAAGTAAAAGCTGGGAGGAGCCGAATACTTCACCAGGTAATCAAACTTGCCGCTAGGCTGCCCTGCAGTATCCATCACTTCCACTTCATCTTGCCCCATCTTAGGGACATTGTCAAGTTTAGTTTTTTCGGCAGTGACCAACAGTTGGTCATCTTCCAGGTCAGGCATGTCGCCATTGCTCATTTGGGTCTTGCTTGACTGCTTCAGGACTAATGTCTCAGGGAGAGCAGGTGCAGGAGTCAAATCCGTTCGGAGTGATTGGATTTGAGCTGTCATGAATTGCATAGAGGCGAGCAACTGTCGGAGTTGGTCTTCCATAGCGGAGATACGATCACACATTTCGGTTTGGTCAGCCATTCTAGTTCTTGATCACCTACAGAAAATGGAAATATGTAAGAACGAGGTATACTGAGAAAACCAATCCATGACAACAATCTATTTTTTAGTTAAGAAAAGTCCACAATGAAAAGGATTTCTTAAAATTGGACTAGGAAAATAAAGACATGGGACGCCCCAAAAGAGGGACGAAATTTCCTAAACATGAACTAGGAAAAGCCAAGACATAAATTGAAAACAAATTTCCAATTTTTTTATTTTCCAAATGATTCATTGTATGGAAATTCATTTCATTTTTGAAAGGAATTAGGTCAAATGACTATCCTAGATTGTCATGGACAGACCAAAAGCATGACAAAATAAATTGCATGATATAGGGATAGAAAACTTACTTTACCAAGAAAAATCGATGGCAATCACATAGACATGCACATGAGATGTGAGGCTTGATTTCTATTCTAAATGGCTTAACAAAGTGGAGCTAAGAGGATAATCTGACCGTTGCAGTCTCGCATTAACGTGTCAGGTCCCCCTAATTCCGGCTTAGTCGAATGGAATACCCAATAATCACGCAGTCTCGCGGATATGGACAAACACATTTGACACCATGAAAGAAATTTCGGGGAAGAGAAGGTCAACCTCTACATAGCAGTCTCGCTTTGGAGGAAGTATCCTTCTCAACACCATCCTAGAAATCCTATCGCAGCCCAGGTCCGACCGTAGGTTGTGTGTGCAAATAGTGTGGTGCTAAAGCAATAAAGCATGCACAACAGTTTAAATGCAAACAACACTTCTATAGTTTTAATTCAAACATTCATCCCTAACTCCAACCTGCAAGACGGGGGGTTAGCAAAGACTACTCCCTTATACCTCCCATCTCGCAAGAACTTTTAACACCTTAGGAATGTTAGGGACATACCGAGATCCTCGCTGCTAAACAAAAATATTTTTAAAAAGAAAAATTGCCTAAGTCCACTAAGTGTTTTAACACAAGTCCCCAGCGGAGTCGCCAAGTTGTCACGACCTAATTTTTTCGGGTGTGAACCACCAAAAACTAGGTTAATGGATTACTAAGTCTTTAAGCTTAGCTCGGGCTCTCCCAAGCCCATACCAATTCGCAACTTAGGTTTGAATTCTTAACATCCAAATGATTTTCAATCAGGAATCGCCACTAATCTATTTTTGGTGGGTCGATTAGAAACCAAAGTAAAGTAATGAGAGATTTACTTTACTCCTACGAACCAGAGATTTGGGTACGGGGACTTGATTACGCTAGATTTTTCTAACGCCATTTCGGTACCATTTCTTTTATTTAAAAAAAAAAAAAGGTTTTGCAGGCAGCTTGAATTGATTTTAAACTAGTTCCCTAACATGTGAGGTGTTCATGCAGGTGCACAAACCATCAATTTAACACCCAAGAAAACAATTAAACAATGCAGGACTTACCTCAAAGTAACGAAATCATCTGCAGTGTTAAATTAAAATCCACATCAACAACCCTAGATATGGTTTCTAATTAACACGCAATTACTCAATTTTATGTTTTCGCTTTTCTTAATGAAAATCATGCGATGCATTCTAATAATTTAATATGACATGGCAGCATGACCTAAACTATATGACATGAAGAAATGCAATAATTAAATGCAATCTATATGACCTAATTCTAATGACATGCAATGCGATGCGATGACATACAAAATTGACACGCAACATACAATTTAGTATGAGAGTTATATGTCATGCGACATTTATTAAATGACTTAGTCTAATGACGAGGAAGTTCTAATTAAATGAACCTAATAAAAACTAAATGACGTGCATTTGATATTTCTATTTAAAAATGTAAAAATGATCTAGCTAGATTAAAATTCTATCTAATTTAAACTAAGGATCAAGTCACATTAAATCCTAATTTAAACTAAGATATTATCTTAATCTAACATGCAATTTATCTAATATGCGATGACGTGCAAAGAAATGCCCTAATTCAACATGATATATGCATGATGATTTTTTGTGTTTTTATATTAATTTCGAAATTAAAAATTTCACATGCAATTCAAATAATGATAAAACTAACAACCTAAATGAACGCACTTTTTGTTTTGTTTTTTTATATTTTTCTAAATTGGGAATAAAATCCCTATTCTAGATATGCAAGATAACAAGAAATATTCCAAAAACAAACTGAATCCTAATTCAAATATTTTTAGATTTTTTAGTGGTTTTAAAAAAAACAAGCAATTATCAACTAAACATTAAATCTAAACAATCAAGATATTCAATCAAATAAAGGATTAAAATAATCGAAAAAAATAACATGTTATCTCACAGGTCAAATTAACGATTACTATAACCCCGAAGGTCACGACAAGAAGTTCAAAATAATTAAAAATCTGATCCGAAGTCTTACGGATCAAATTAATAATTATATTGATTCAACAATTAATAGTATAAACCCCAAGAATTAATATAATTAAAAAAAATGACCCGACATCTTACGGGTCAAATTAATAATTACAATAATCTTAGGGAAAATCCCTGTCGATAATGCCTACAATATCCATAACCTAAAGGTCAACTCATAATATTCAAACTTAAACAATAATACCAAAACTAACTAAGAATAAAGTAAAATATCATAAAATAAGAGAAAAAAAATGAGCAACCTAAGGAAAATGGGGACAGCAAATTCGTCGGCGCCGGCTGGAGGATGACCGGCGTCAGAGCTCCGGTGAGAGCACAGTAGGTGCATGTTGAGGAGCTCCGGCGAGGAGAGTCGGAACGGAGGTGGTCGGGCGTCGCTCGGGCGTGAGATGCGTTGCTCGGGCTGCTGGGGGGTGACGAGGTTGTGCAGGCCGCCGGATTCGATGGCGTCGGGGAAGGTTCGCTGAGGTTGCGGGCTGCCGATCGACGACGGCAAGGAGCTGGGCTTCGGATCGCGAGCGAGGTGACGGTTTGCAGCCGAGACGGCGTCGGGCCGTGGAGGTGTGCTCGCGGGTCGTCGGGTGGATGCGTCGGAGGGAGCGAGGGCTATGCGGCGGTCACGGCTGGCTTCGGGGGCGGTGTCAAATCTGGGAATCGAGGTGGAGGTGGCGCCGGGGTGGCACGGATCTAGATCCGGCGGTGGCCGAGCTCGAGGCGGCGCCAACGGCATCGTGGTGGCGCGGGTCGTCGGGAGCAACAGAGGCTTCGCGGGTGTTGCGACTGAGCCGGGAGCAACAGAGGCTTCGCGTCGATCGATCGGGGCAGATCACCGGTGGCTTCGCGAACAGTGACATTGCGGGGGCATCGTCTCGGCGTCCGGTGGGGCGTAGATAGCAGCATCGAGGCACGTCGAGGCGGGAGCAGCTTCGCGAGTTGCTGGCGATCGGCGGTGGTGGAGCTTCGACTCCGAGTAGCAGGTGGATCGCGGTTCGGGCGAGGCCGGGAGGCGTTGGGCAGCAACAACCCGTCGGGATCGTGGGTAGGCACGGCACGAATGGGAGAGCTCGGGCGGATACGGGGGGCTTCGACCGAGGCGGTCGGGCTGGCCTCGGCTTCCGCGCGTCGGCATGGCGAGACAGCGGCGTCCGCGGACAACGTCGGTGACCGGTCGGGATGCCGGCGGAGCGGCGGTGGCGCGGGGTCTTCACGGATGGAAGCTGCAGAGGGGAGCGAGCGGTGAGGGAGACGATGAATAGTCGTCCGTGTGCCGCTTGTACTTTTCTCCTCTGCCCCCTTTTCTTTTTTTCTACTTTTTGCTGTTTTTGCTTTTTCTGCTCTTCTTTTTTCTTCCAAAGAACTCCCCCTCATCTCAACGTACCCGATTGCTTTTTATAGGTAGAAACAAAATGCAATCCTTATGTGAATATTTCATCCGACTAAAAGATTGTCTATAACCTCTTGATCACCCAAAATCCTCTTATTTTCGAATATTCTCCTCGATTTCATCATCTATCGATAAAGATAAGATTACAATGCGATTTTTTTTTAATTTTCAAAAATCATTATAATATCGCATCAAATCTTAATTTTTCGCAAGATAATCAATTAAAAATAACGATGGGCTTGGGTTAATTTTATCCTTTCATGGGCCTAGCCCGGCCTACCGAACTAGAGCTCAAAAACATAAAATTTGAACCCATCCACCACCGGTCCTAAAAATAAATAAAAAATGCAAATTAAAAGCAAATGTACCTAAATCTATATGCTATGCAATTAATATTTTTTTAGGGGTTAAAATTAACCCCTAATTTCTTAATGCGACAAATGACTAAACGGGTAGCCAAAATTTAGGTGTCAACAACCTTGGTACCAATGACACCTAGTGAGGTGTATCAAGATCAGTTAAAGTTACAATGAGAAGCCGAGAGAGAGAGAGAAAATGTGAGAAATCCGAGGGCTTGCGTGGTGTGTCTGAGACGCAAGGAAAATGAGAGGCCGAGAGAAAGATTGTGGTAAAAACCAAGGGAAAAGAAGAGGAAAGAAAATAGGCAAAATAATTTTTATGCAAAATCAAGTGAAGTGAGGAGAGGTTTAGTTCTAGATCGACCAATGCTTGTACTTGTGTACAATGAGGTTTTGTTTTCTACTAATGATCTTGACCTAAGTTTGCCTAGTCCTATTGTGTCTTTATTGTAGGAATTTGAAAATGTCTTTCTTGATGAACTTCTTGGAGGGATACCACCAATTCGAGGCATAGAACATCAAATTGACTTGAACAATGTGCCTACTACATGGGATCATTATGACCTAGCACTAGAAGCTAAGGAAACACTCAGGCAATACAGACAAGCTGCATCATCTCAAGACCATGAAATGACAGGAACATATGATATTGTCCAATCCACTCAGGACCCCTATGCACGCTTTGGAGGTCCTCTGTCCCGGGACCCCTACTATTAAGGACCTTCGTCCTTATCCCACAGCATATATACATCTTTTTATGCACAACCATCCAATTGGCCTCAGCCAAGCATTCTTGTCGATACTGAAGGAAATGACAACACAAACTGGGTAGAAGTAGAAGCATCTCACTGGGCTTACAAGGCCTCCGCATCTACATCTCGCCAGCTCAACCAAATTCTATCCCCAGAAGACCTTGAAGCACTTGAACAAAAGTATGATGAACATTGCTTAACAATAGTACACAGCTCGGATGACTTTGACTATGACTACAATGCTCATGATGGACGAGACCGTTGAAGTCCGTACAATTTCACTGTAGTAAGTTACTGTTCACTTTTATTGTAGCACTAGGCTAGGGAAGGTACTGTTCACAGTATGATCACTGTTCATAGTGTGCAAATAATTCCCTCTTGGAAATTTCCGGTGCCTCTGTTTGTATCTGGACCCTTGAGCCTGGTCCTTGTGTGTGTCTCTGTGACTTCTTATCGTCTATAAAAGGCGAGGAGGGTGTAATGTGTTGGGCAAAGTCCCCTGAAGTAAAGTGTGTGCTTTGTGAAAAATCTCTTTATGGCTTTCTAAAGTCTTTCTTCTTCTCTAGCCTAGTAGGATCTTCCAAGAAATGCAGCTCGGGTAGATTAGAAACGTTTCCATCCTGGCATCTCTGGGTGTTTCTAGGCTCTGAACTAAAGGGCTGAGTGATTTTTTGCTAAAAGGCTGTCCCTGAAGGGCTTGAACGGGAGTTGTTCGCCCACTGTGGGAAGGCATACCTGCAGAAAATTGACTTGGTCCTCCCTGGTTCTAAGTCTAGGTAATTCGACCCGCATATCAAAGCAATCCCGAGGAGATAAAGGAATTTCAACAGCAAGTTAGCGAACTATTGGAGCGAGGGTATGTGAGAGAGAGTCTTAGCCCATGCGCTGTCCTTGTTTTGTTGGTGCCAAAGAATGATGGAACTTAGCGAATGTGTGTCGATTGCCGAGCAATCAATAACGTTACGGTAAAGTATCGACATCCTATTTCTAGGTTAGATGACATGTTGGATGAGTTACATGGTTCTTGCATTTTCACTAAGATCGATTTGAAAAATGGCTATCATCAAATTAGGATGAAAGAAGGTGATGAATGGAAAACTACATTTAAGACCAAGTATGGATTATATGAGTGGTTAGTCATGCCATTTGGATTAACTAATGCACCGAGCACGTTTATGCGACTTATGAATCATGTTTTGCGTACTTTTATTGGTCAATTTGTGGTTGTCTATTTCGATGACATCTTGATTTATAGTCGAAGTCTTGATGATCATATTGAGCATGTGCGAGTTGTCTTGCAGGTTTTAAGGGCCGAGCAATTATATGCTAATCTAAAGAAGTGCTCTTTTGTTACCAACAAATTAGTATTTCTAGGATTTGTTGTTAGTGCTAATGGTATACAGGTTAATGAAGAAAAGATCAAAGCAATCCGTGAATGGCCAACGCCTAAGACCGTGGGAGAGGTGCGTAGCTTTCATGGATTAGCGAGTTTTTATTGACGATTTGTGAGAAATTTCAGCACCACTACCGAACCTTTAACTGAGGTTATCAAGAAGCACGTGGGTTTCATGTGGGGAGAAGAGCAAGAGAAAGCATTTAATTTGCTAAAAGATAAGTTAACTAATGCTCCTTTGTTATCTTTACCGAACTTCAGTGTTACTTTTGAGATAGAGTGCGATGCTTCTGGTACAGGAATTGGAACCGTGTTGATGCAAGGAGGGCGTCCCATAGCTTATTTTAGCGAGAAATTGAGTGGAGCAACATTGAATTATCTTACCTACGATAAGGAGATGTATGCTTTAGTGCGAGCTTTGGAGACTTGGCAACATTATCTATGGCTGAAGGAGTTTGTGATCTACACCGACCATGAGACCTTGAAGTACTTGAAAGGGCAGCAAAAGTTGAATAAAAGACATGCCAAATGGATGGAGTTCATCGAGACTTTTCCATATGTGATCAAGTACAAGAAAGGTAAGGAGAATGTGGTAGCCGATGCACTTTCTCAAAGGTATGTGATTCTAACTATTTTAGAAACAAAGTGTCTAGGTTTTGAGCATATCAAGGGCTTATATACTGATGATGATGACTTTGGGAGGGTGTATGAAGCATGTGAACACGCTGAAATTTGATAAATTCTATAGGCATGAAGATTATCTTTTCCGTGAAAACAAACTATGTTTGCCTAAGTGTTTTTTGCATGAATTGTTGGTGCAACAAGCGCATAGTGGTGTTCTAATGGGGCATTTTGGTATTAATAAGACTTATGAAGTGCTACATGAACACTTTTATTGGCCACATATGAAGAGAGATGTCACACGTGTCTGTGAGAGATGCATTGCTTGTAAGCAATCGAAGTCTACAACTAAACCGCATGGCTTGTATACACCACTACCTATTCCAATGTATCATTGGATTGATATTTCTATGGATTTTGTGTTAGGATTGCCTAGGTCTAAGTATGGTAGAGATTCTATTTATGTGGTTGTTGATCGGTTTTCAAAGATGGCTCATTTTATACTTTGTCATAAAACTAATGATGCATCTCATGTTGCTGATTTGTTCTTTAGGGAGGTTGTACGTTTGCATGGCATGCCTAGATCGATTGTTTCAGATCGAGATTCTAAATTTCTTAGCTACTTTTGGAAAACATTGTGGAAAAAAATTAGGAACACGGTTGTTATTTTCTACTACTTGTCATCCACAAACTGATGGTCAAACCGAGGTAGTTAATAGAACTTTAGGGGTATTGTTGTGTACTATTATTAAAAAGAACATAAAATCTTGGGAAGATTGTCTGCCACATGTTGAGTTTGCATATAATATGAGCATGCATTCTGCTACTAAATTTACATCATTTGAGGTTGTCTATGGTTTTAATCCGTTAACTCCGTTAGATTTAACCCATTTACCTGTTAATGCGTGTGTGGATTTAGATGGAGCAAAGAAAGCTGAATTTGTCAAGGTGTTGCATGAGAAGACGCGTGCAAATATTGAGCGCAAGACTGAGTAACATACAAGGCAAGCCAACAAAGGGCGCAATGAAGTGGTGTTTGAACCCGACGATTGGGTTTGGGTTCATATGCGCAAAGAGCGATTTCCTGAGCAGCGACATTCTAAGTTATTACCGCGAGGGGACGGACCATTTATGGTTTTGGAAAGAGTTAACAATAATGCCTACAAGCTTGATCTTCCAGGTAAGTATGACGTTAGTGTCACATTTAATGTTTCTGACATGACTCTTTTTTATGCCAGTGATGATTTGAGGCAAATCCTTTGCACGGGGGAGGGAATGATGTGGACATCGAGCCATATCGAGGAGGAGGTGCTAAGGACCCATTGTCTATTCCTACTGGTTCGATCACTCGAGCGTGAGCCAAGCAATTTAGGTAAGCTGTTGGTGTCATGGTTCGTGATCTTTGGTGTGGAGATGACCTTGGATCAGATTTTGAAGAATCTTGGAAATCTTGGCGCAATTTGATTATCTAGTCACCAAATATTTGACCAAGTCAAATAGGAATATTCTTCTTGTTTAGGAATATTCTAGAATAGGAATATTCTAGAATATGACGCATTAGATTTTTAGGGTTTGTGTGGCTGCTAGAAGGCCTATATATTAAAGATTGACTGAATTTCTTTAAGAGATATTTTATTTTTGAGAAAAAGAATTGAGAGGTTCTCTTTTACTGTTCTTTTGAGGACTTGACCTAATCAAGATTCTCTTGTGGTGGTCGATTCGACTTATCGAGCGAGATAGCGAATTCTTTCGCTCGTGGCGTCTATAACGTTGGTTGGTTGACACGCGTTCGTCAATAGGTCGCGTTCATACCGAGGTTGCCAATCGCAGGTTTGATTGGAGGTCGAGGTTTGCAATTCGCACCATCTGGGCCTTCGTAGAACGATCCTTCCGCAACGATTCATATCAAAAACCAACCCCAAAGGTTGAAGTCATGAGGTTTTTGAAGAGCAAGCAATACACAGATGCTAAGGACTTCTTCGGAGAATGCGAGTCCATGGTCGTCATTGCCAAAGGACAAAGTAAGAACTCACTCGTTCACTTTCCCATCTTTCAATTTTTCTTTTTCACTTTGTCAAATGGCTAATCTAAGGCGATTTTCGAGCATGATGCTCCTTTAGCTTGATGATCACATGATCGGCTTGAATGGACGGAAATTCATAACATTTGAAGCATGATGCTCTCGTTGAATATATACATGTACACGCCTGTTATTGTCATTATTGTGTCGATATCAACCTTTGATGTGAAAATCCGTGGAATAAAAATTGAAGTCCAAAGTCATTATTCGAGAGACTACTGTCCGAATATGTAATCCAAAACCATTTATTCTATTTCAGGCGTGCAAGGGACATGCAAATACGGTACGAGGGTGGACTACATACTAGCATCACCAGATTGCCCATATAAGTTCGTTCCTGGGTTGTATTCGGTCCTGTCATCGAAAGGGACATCGGATCACCACATTGTAACAGTTGACGTAACGAAATGTGCAAACAACCCTTCCCACGAAAGTGACAGCAACAACAATAAAATTACCAAGAAAAGGCAACGACAGCGCAAGCACCAGACGGTCGTAAAGATCACAGGCACTGCTCCACCTTCAAAGGGTATCTGGACAACGAATACATTAAGCAAAGTCGAATGACATTACATGTATATCTTCCTTTTCTGTCCGCTCTTTTCTTGGCTGCTGCTGCTGCTATTGTTGCTGTTGAGTGATCTTGGGCATGCTGTCTTCGTCAATCTCTGTGTAAATCTTCGATTTTTTTTTTTTTCAGTTTAGAGTTGAAGAGGGGAGTGTTCTGGGGTGATGGCTTCCTCACATCCGTATAGATTTCAACACGACGAAAGTGAATTCTTACCTTTCAGCTGGGGATTGGAGCTGAACCGTCCTGGCAAGTATATATATATATATATTTTATTTTTTTTCGCTTGTAATTTTAACTGCAAGATTCAGATCAGTTTTTGTTGATGGCGACATCTTGACTTGACTTTGCTGAGGTCAAGGTTAGAGAAAGCGATGTTGTATCTTAGATTTAACTAAAAGTCCTTGGAATAAAATTGCAAATTTCGAAAATTGAAATGATTTTTGTTAACCTGGACATCCGGCGATTGATAAAAGACCCAAAGATTTCAAATGAAATACCTTTAAAAAGCAAATATGGAAAAAAAGAAGCTGTAAAGTCCGGTGATTATGAATTCTAAACATTCGGGAAAGAATTCAATGTCTTCTTTATTTTTCCTCCGATTTCGAAATTAGTATTGGAAAGAAGTGAAGTGGTAAGTACAATGTACTTCGATATCTTTAAAAATATCTTCTGTGCTCTCCAATGGTAAAATATAGTTTTAAGGGGGAAATCAAGTATAGGAAGTAATTATTTTATAATAAAGTAGAGGATTACTATTGATCCATGAAAAATAGAGAAAATCAATTATGGAAGCAAGTAAGGATGAGAGAGAGAGAGAGAGAGAGAGATTTTTATCGAAGCTCTAAGCATGGTCGAAGTCCATTGATGTCTCAATGACATGGAATAGAGTGATATAGCTAACGAAAATGTTTTCTTCTTATTCAAAATGAGAAATCATTTTTTTGATTTCGAGTGGTGAGCGCTTTTCTATCAAAGATATTTGACGGTTGACTTTAGCATTTTTAACATCAAAAAGTGTTTTAAAAAACATTTTCATCGAAATTCTTTTTCAGCAAAACAAATGGAGCCCTAATGAGCATCATAAGTGAAAGTGTAATTAAAAGAGAAAGAAATAGATTTTCTATGTAATAGGCATTGTTGATTGATGTATAATGCTAATTAGCTTATGAATAAAAAACTGCTTGTCCCTTATAATGGTTGTCAAATTAATCAGCATAGTAGAGGACACAAGTTTCTCTCAGTTGGTGTATGCTCTTCAATCCTCCTTGATGTAATGTATATATATATTTATAATTGTTGACTGATGGATAATGCTAATTAGCTTATGAATAAAAAACTGCTTTTCCCTCATAATGGTTGTCAAATTGCACACCTTGCATCAGCATAGTAGAGGACGCGAGTATCTCCTAGTTGGCGTATACTCTTCACTCCTTCTTGATGTAATCTATATATATATATATCTATATGTGTGTGTGTGTGTGTGTGTGTGTGTGTGTATGTATGTATATCTATATCGATTAAATTATTTATTTTGATTTTGCTTGGGATCAATTTAGAAAATCATGGGATCTAAAGCACAAATAACAAGAAGAGCAATAAAAAAAAGTTAAGACATAGCGTCGATATTGTTGACCGGTAAGAATCCCCGGTGCTAGCGATCTTGAAGGTTTGCTACTCGGGGCCTCACTAACATATGACATGAAAAATAAAAAATAAATGATTTTTTTAATGAGTGAGAAAGATAAATAATCATTAATATTTCATACTTCTGCCGTTTGTTTAAGGGCTATGCTAGTAGTCACACAAGCATCTAATGATGTTTTAACTGCACATGTTCTTCTTCTTTTTCCTATAGTAATATGGTCACTTATTAAAATGTTGTATCTTTTCCCTTCTAGAAATCACGAACATGAGCACAAATTTTTTTTGTCCAAATAATTGGTCCATTCGGCACGTGCTGATACCTCTGATTTCTTTCTATATCATGAATAAAGCTTTGTAAGCTTGCTCAATATGGAGATAGAGTTTGTACCTGTATGAAGTTCAAGATGGCCGGGAGCAATCCGTGCCACATGACCTCAACTTAAGTGCATCGCCTTGTCAACAATCAGTTCCTCCACAAGCAGAATTGATACACAATTTACGCCTGAATTGTCCTCTGCTCTCCTTTCACTTGGGCTTTTTTTTCCATGAATCTCTTCAGCTCCTCGAGCCACTTACCGAGGGCTCTTCCAAGTGAGGCCATCTGTTTATTATTGTTTGCTTCTGGAAGTCGGTTTTTGGAGACCTTGATGTTCAGCCTATGAATTTTGCCGTCCATTAGACGAGTCTTGTTGTCATACTTGTTTTTTTTTTTTGTCAGTCATAATCTACTCCTATTCTAATACTTACTCTTAGACTTTTGTCATGCCTCCTTGCAGGGCGTGAAAGTCAAAACCCACACTTGAAACTAATTCGTCCCCACCCTAACCTCTTGAAAAGGTGAGGATGAAAAGGTGGGGATTCGAACCCCCCACTTCCCCCTTCCACGTTGGAAGGATGGCCACTGGGTTGTTGTCGTACTCTGAACACTTCGTTATGTGAGGTTTCGACTGTTCTTGCCTTCCATTCATGGTGTAGCCGAGCAACAAATGTCAAATGAACAGGAAGAGACAGCTCCACAGTCTCCTGTCACAACAGTCTTTCTCATTAGGATGATTCTCCAGTGAGCGTGACGAACTACGGGAACCTTTAGTTTCTCATCAAGAAACTCGATTCTTGAGATGTTTCCGTGTCATATTGTTTACTTTTTCTCCATCGCGTCGAACATAGTACCTACTCTGGCAATGAGCTTAACTATTCATCTCCATCTGAAAGCTACTTACCAACTCGATCAGATTCTTAATATAAATTACCTGCTTGTGCACACTATTTTACTTGGTGAATTCTGTCATCTGCACTAGTTTAAATACATGCATCGTTTGATAGCACAGGTACCTTTGTCGGCTTACAGCACGAGGAGTGGCAAAACTTTATTTGCCTCGTCAAGTCTTGCTTCAGAGGACATGAATATTCTTTCGATAGTAATTGTATGTTTATATGATCGTAATTGCTACCACTGGTAGAACACACTGCTAATGACAACATGATGATCGCGGTGTGCATTCTAATCGAACAACGTAGTTTCAACTTCGGGTTGTGATGCTAATTGTGTTTGCGCCTGTGGTTTAAGATGATGATGAGCAGAGCTGAATCTGACAAGCTACCTGCTATTCCTATCGGCTTTGTCGGATCAGGAGAGGTGGCAGGGTCCGCTCCACATCTCGTAACCGACGGTAATCTTGCTTGTCCTTCACTGGAGGCACGGAATGAGAATAAATGCTCCATTAGACGCTGCACATATGCCAATTTCGCTAGTTCTGAACCTCATTACAGGTGGCCCCCAGGCTGCAAACTTCAGGGGACCTTTCCAACTGTTGACTTTTGATGGCTCGAAGCTTGAGCTACTTGGATTCAAACCCTGTCTTTACTTTCTCTGAAGGCATTCATGATATTTAACGCTATTTAGCTCGATATTCAGCATCGTCGCCCTTACTTGTTTTGGACTTTCTACTGGCGAATCTCTTCATGTAAAGGTTTGGCTTGGCATTATACTAGTCAGCATACTTGCATAGACATGGTGGTTCTGTTCGTTTCCCCATCAGTGCATTCGACTCGTGGTGCATCAAATCTGCAAAAAGCTAGTAATATGCTATCAATCAATTTATCACTTAGTACATCTCTTTATACATATAGACACGGTTTGCCATTTCCAGAGTCGAGAGTTAGCTTTCGGGAGTGATCTCGAACGATTTCGTATTCTCCAAACCGAGACTCGTTCAGTCATTGAAAGCCTTCAATTTTTGACCTTGTACTAGGATGGTCCTTTCTGCTTTATCTATTTGTAGATACTTTGAAAACCATTTGAAGCAATCGAAAAGACCTCGCAGAAAATGTTAATTGCTTTTGTACTTGGCGAGACGACCCAAGTTTTAAGCAGCAGCATGCGCTTTCGCTGCTTTTCTATGTTTTCTTAGTCCTGATGAATGACATTATTTGAATCTCAGTGGGGGAGTACCTCGCTAATTTGGCATCAGATCAGGGCTCTCTGTCTGCGATCTCTAAGTGAAGTGGATATCGCGGGTTCCTTATCGACATCAATGTCTGGAGGAATATGATACTTGTTTGGAAGCACGTAAGGCACCATCTCATGTCTTATCATCAAGTGAACGCATGCATTCTCACTGTATTTAGGGATTGAGCTTTTGTAATACATCACATGCTCTAAAATGACACTACCTGCTCAATTTCCATTCATCGTAAAGGCAAAATCGTCGGCCTACTCTGTCTTTCGTCTTTGACATTTGCTAGTCATTCATCGGTTAGGCCCTAACCCATCTTGTGACATGAGGTCGAAGTCGGATATTGCTTGAGCATGTAGCAGTTGTAGAGGTGGGTGATCGAGCGGGGTCGAAGGGTGGGGGTGAGAGGTTTTGATGGAAATGAGAGAGATTCACATGAAACAAAAATTAAATGAATACCATACAACATTCATTGTCATTTATAAAATATGGACATAATGAGTCTATCGGAAAACACTAGTGCTATATGAAAAACATGTAAAAGCTTCACGGATTACATTGTGAATGATGATACATGTTGATAGTACTATTTAAATTTTGCACCTCATTTCTACGATAGGGGAACAATCACACAATACATGATTTCGTAAACTCATTGTCATGGTAAAATTGGTAACCGCCCGAAATTATCGAAGCACTTGACGAAGCTGAGACCATTTCAAGTTCTATATCAGTGTCGACATCATCAATCGGCGCCTCTCTTGGATACAAAAGCGGTTTTGGAGGCAGTTGTAGTTTAGCCATATCTCCCTCAAGCATATCTAGGACTTTCCTCATTGACGGCCGATCATTAGGACTCAATTGTATACACCATGATGCAATGATTATCATCTTCCTCATTGTTTCTCTTTCCTCTTCTATGACATCTACCATTTCAACCTCCTTTTCTTTGCCAAGTTGATCATAAACCCACAAAGGAAAGTAAATTTGACTTGAACGCTCTGCACATGCATTTAGATTTCTCCTTCTACCGGCCATTTCCATCAACATCATCCCAAAACTATAAACATGCTTTATAAGAAATGCCACCAATGTCTTTTATAGAATAGCTCAGGCGCCATATAACCAAAGGTTCCTCTTGCTGCAGTCAATGATACTATGCTGTGACCGGTGGGATAAAGTCTTGCAAGTCCAAAGTCAGAAATTTTCGGAGTGAAACTTTGGTCTAGGAGAATGTTGTGTGGCTTGATATCAAAGTGTAGAATTTGCATATCACATCCCTGATGTAGATATTCTATCCCTCTAGCTATGCCAAGAGAGATCTCATACATTTTCTTATAATCAAGAGGATCATCACCATCCTTATTTGAAATGTGTTTATCCAGGGAACCATTCGGCATGAAATCATAGACTAGAGCTTGTTTGGAGTAATCGAAGCAAAAACCAACAAGTTGCACCACATTGACATGGCAGATCCTTCCAATTGTGGCCACTTTGCTAATAAAATCTTGGCTGTTAGATTTTGATTTGTTCAAAATCTTAACTGCAACTTCATTGCCACTTTGAAGGATTCCTTTGTAGACAGAACCATATCCCCCCTCACCTAACTTGCATTTGAAATTTTTTGTAATCTTCTTAATATCCAAGTAAGAGTACCTTATGGGTAAAAAGTTATTGTGAGCTTGTAGGAATTCTTCGATGTTTGTGTCAATCGCTTGGTGCCTTCTCATCCACTTATAGATTAGAAGTATCAACACACATAGAGCTCCGAGTACGAATTTTGCTGCAACGTAGTTGGCTGGATAGAAATTGTCCATAGATTAGCACGGTGCAAAAAAAAAAAAATTAAACGTAATTTTTTTTTTTTAATCAGAGTGCTGCTTGAGATCTTCATAGTTGTGAGGAGAAAAGGGCTAGGAAGTCATACCCAAGACAAAGGCGAGGCTCCGACCCACATATGGTGCATAATAATGCCTGGCCCACGTAGCATAATCTAAGGTGACCGAAAATGACTAATTAGAATCGACGATCAATCAATGAAGAATCAAATCTATCATTTTAGCATTTAAACATAAAAATAATTTACTATCTTAATAGGTGCTCATATCGCAGTTTATTCTATTCACATGGGAAATCCATGTTACGGTAGCATGATATTTTCTCTAAATAAAAAATAAAAAAACACGATCTCGCTTTTGTTCCCTCAAGATGTACCAAACAATTAATAAGTTCACATCTCACTGTGGCACATCTCTAATTTACAAACATCATTCAGGACGCGTGCAATTTATTCATCTACATAGGAGTAACAGCCATGCAATGGACACGAGCAACTATTAAATCAACCGTTTTCCCCCAAACAAATATAAAGTAATAGTGTCAAATTCAGAAAAAAGGTTCATAAATTGTAAAATTAAAAAGAGTAATGCATGCCTAATCTACAAAGAAATCTTATTAGACTTTTCAAATTAAGTGATGTGGCAAATTTTTTTTTTTGCTGTTGCGTTTTTAGAGGAAATAGTGTCTTAATTTGTGGATTGTATTAAAAATCCCCAACTAAGACTTGCCACATCTCTTGGTAAGTAATTTTGGTAAGATCTCTTAGTAAAGCTAGGATTTAGGAAAAGGAGGAAGAATAAGGAAGAAATAAAGAAAGAAAGAAAGAAAGGAAGGAAGAACACCTTTAAGGGAAAATCCCGTAAAGAACAAAAAGTCACCGCAATTCTCCTCTCGGTATCTAAAACCGAAGTAGCGACACGAAAACATT
Source organism: Eucalyptus grandis (assembly GCF_016545825.1). Classification (NCBI taxonomy): domain Eukaryota; kingdom Viridiplantae; phylum Streptophyta; class Magnoliopsida; order Myrtales; family Myrtaceae; genus Eucalyptus; species Eucalyptus grandis. The sequence goes on along the minus strand of NC_052619.1, from coordinate 17,001,582 downwards.
CTTCCTAAGGTGATCGGATAGGAGAGATTGAATCCCTCGGCCATCTTGTTGTGGAGGTCCTTGTATATTAAGGTCCCATTCTGATCCCCTTCCCGCCCCGAGATTTGATCCGATGCGAATGCCGTCATGGTTACGGTGCAGGAGTCCTTGAAATCCCCTGCTTTTAAGTTCTGTACAGCGTATGAGTACACCTTCATTTGGGAAAAATAAGGAGGCGTGTCGACAGAGTATCCCTCAATACATGGTCTGGTATCGACATATGAAGTAGAAGCAATGGGTTGGGAACACTTCATGAAGGCCACCGCAGCGTATCCACCAGCATATCTATCATCATGACTGAAGTTGGAGTACGTCAATGGGCAACAAGGGAGGGACGAGCAATTACCCTTTTGCAGTCCATCGTCAACCATTGTGATATTACCATTGAAGTAATGTTGGTCATAATAAAAACTGTAATGGATCGACTTTACATAATATCAGCCGTCATATAGATATAGAATAGTGCGGTTATTTTCACAAGTTAGCTCATACTGCGAGTTGCCGCAATGTTTTGGATTGCCTTTCAATCGAAAAGGATAATTTATGTTATGGATCTCACCGCAAGATGAAGGGGCGCACAAATGATTGTTCTTCACACTGCGACTCATCCCTAATAGTAGCATAACATGCGATCGAGAAGTAAAACACGGAGTGTAAATATGGAGCTGAGAGAAATAATCATCTCGTTATCGTTTGGTCTGGTGCAATGGAGGTTTTAGCTCATTTGGAAATGCGAGAGAGAGGCTTAATAAAGGGTTGGGAGTCGTGGGTCATCGAAATGTCCAAGTCAACCCTAAAACAAAGTCTAGCGAAGAAAGTCTTAAAAAAGTATGGCCCAGCTAAAACACGGTCTCGGAATTAGTGATGGATAGCTTTCACATTCATTACGGAGGAACCCCTCTGCATTTTCCAAATTTGATTTTTCTTGGCAAATTAATTCTCTCTTTATTTTAGTATCGTAAAAAAGAATCGGTTTCAATGTTTTGTACTCTAAACTCAATCAAAATCCTTTCAAATATGGCATTTGGCGTTCTATTTTATTTTCGAGGTCAATATTTCGTAAGTGTCGTTTCGTTAAATTTTGAAGACAAAAAGAAAAAAGATGATGTATTTCATCGTATAAGGTTTTTCATATTTGAGAAAAAAAAATTAGTAACCAAGAAAGAGGATCATGTTAATTAACGGGTACATAGATTTTAACTCATATAATGTGGCTTTCCACAAATATAGAAAGAAAATAAGGGGCGGGCGCTTCTTGCTCGTGGATGCTGTGAAGCTTTATGAAAGAAAGAAAGCAATATGGTAAATTCTAGCGAAGAAAGTCTTAAAAAAGTATGGCCCAGCTAAAACACGGTCTCGGAATTAGTGATGGATAGCTTTCACATTCATTACGGAGGAAACCTCTCTGCATTTTCCAAATTTGATTTTTCTTGGCAAATTAATTCTCTCTTTATTTTAGTATCGTAAAAAGAATCGATTTCAATGTTTTGTACTCTAAACTCAATCAAGATCCTTTCAAATATGGCATTTGGCGTTCTATTTTATTTTCAAGGCCAATATTTCGTAAGTGTTGTTTCGTTAAATTTTGAAGACGAAAAGAAAAAAGATGATGTATTTCATCGTATAAGGTTTTTCATATTTGAGAAAAAAAATTAGTAACCAAGAAAGAGGATCATGTTAATTAACGGGTACATAGATTTTAACTCATATAATGTGGCTTTCCACAAATATAGAAAGAAAATAAGGGGCGGGCGCTTCTTGCTCATGGATGCTGTGAAGCTTTATGAAAGAAAGAAAGCAATATGGTAAATTCTCAATTAGAAACTCACTTGTGTTGTCGTTGTTGATCGACACACGCAAGGACTATAGACGCGACATTTGAATTCACAAAAATAACGCGGTGTTTACTTATTCACTATGCTGAAATTTTAAAATCACTCTTTTGTAATTGTGCTATAATTATGAATATGACTATCATCTTTTTTCCATAATTGAACCACTTAATGAATGAACAAATTGATCTCAACGAAAAGGCAATACGATAATTTCTCAACCAATGATCAATCGATGCGGGTCTCAATTAGAAATTCACTTGCTTCGTCATTCTTGACACACACAAAGACTATAGGTGTAATATTTTTTTTTTTTTTGTAAAGACTATAGGTGTAATATTCGCATGCACAAAAATCAACTAATACGTACTTATTCATTGTCAATTGAAATATCATTCTATTGGATCAATCAATCACTCACCTATAAAATAATCTCATCTTTTGCTCGCAATAAATTGAACCGACCTATTACAATATCCAATTGAAACGTGCCACATCACTCAGTAAGTAAATTTTTATACGATCCCTCAGTAGAGCTAACATTTAAGAAAACAATGAGGATGAAGAAAGAAACAAAGAAAGAATTGGGAAAGTCAGCTTTGGGGCATCATGGTGTCTGCACCTCTCCCTTTGGTAGCCGAAACCTAATTAGCAAAACTCGAAACTTGTTGGTGGCGAGAGTTTATAATGGGAGATAGTGAATCCCTCAACCATCATGTTGTGGAGGTCCTTGTACGGTGAGCTCGCACAATTATACCGATCCTTTTTCCACCTTGGGATACAATGCGGTATTAAAGCCTTTATGGTTATGGTGTAAGTATCCTTGACGTCCCCTACTCGGAGATCAAACCCATGACGGCGGATGAGTACACCTTCATTTGGGAAAAAATAGGGGGGGCATATCGGAATGATATGCTCCCTCAATACATGGTTTAGTATCGACTTACGAAGTAGAAGCAACGGGCTGTGAGCACTTCATGAAGACCCTCGGCACAACTAACGAACCGCATGGATCATTATCACTAAAGTTGGAGAACGCCAATGAGTAATAAGGGATGAGCAATTATTTTTTTGCAGTCCATCGTCAACCACCGCGATTTCGCCATCGAATAAATATTTGCTAAGATAGGAACGGTAATAAATCGATTTTCATATAATATTGGCTAGCATATAGATAGAACAATGCGGTTATTTTCATAAGCTAGCTTATGTTCAGAGCGGCCGCATCCTTTTGGATCGCCTTTCGATTGAAAGTGATAGTGTATGTCGCAAAAATTGTTGCAAGATGAAGCGGTGCACAAATGATTCTTCTTCACACCATAACTCGTCCTAATAGCAACAGAACATACAATATGAAAAGCAAAACACTGAACAGGCTTATGGAGCTCAGAGACTTAATCGTCTCTCTATCATTTGATTTGATGGAATGAAAGTTTTTGCTAATTGGCAACATGATGGAGGCCCAGTAATATGAATGAAAAGAGCTGGGAGTCACCGGTCATACAAATGTCCAAGTCAACCAATAAAGCAAAGTCTAGTGAAGAAAAAGTGGATATCGCGTGGAAATTGCAGTCCTTGCAATCATGGTGTCAAAACACGGTATTGGAATTATTTATGCATAGCTTTCACATTGATTAAAAAAGAAACTTCTCTAAATTTTCCAGATTGAATCAAAATCCTTTCGAGTGTTCTTTTCAAGACTATTATTTCATAAGTGTCACTTCGTTAAGTTGTGAAGATGAAAAGAAAAATGATGTTGTATTTCATCGTCTAAGCTTTTTTTTTTTTTGACAAAAAAATAGAAATTGGTAACAAAAATAGACTATTGACAAGTATATCAACTGTATAATGCCACCTTTGGCAAAAGTAAAAGGAAAATAAGAAATAAGTGCTTCTTGGATGGTGTAACATGTTATGAAAAAAAGAAAGCAATATGATAGTTTCTAGCGATGGACCGACGCATCTTGACTAGAACCTCGCTAACTTCGTCGTCATGCAAAGACTATAGATGCAAATTTCCAAGTCAACCATGAACACAAAGTCTAGCGAAGAAAAAGTGGGTCTCACGTGGAAATTGCAGCCCTTGCAGTCAAGGCGACAAAAACATGGTGTTGGAATTATGTATGGCGCAGCTTTCACGTTGATTAGAAAAGAAACTTCTCTGCAGTTTTCAGATTTAACTTTTCTTGGCAAATTGACTCTTTAGGAATCAATTTTAGTTCATAAAGAAAATAATCGATTTGAATGTTATGTACTCTAAATTGAACCTAAATCCTTTCAAGTAAGGCATTGGCATTCAATTTTATTTTCAAGGCCAATATTCCACGAGTGTCGGTTTGATAAATTGTGAAGATGAAAATTATGACGTATTTCACCGTATAAGCTTTTTCATTACTGATAAAAAAAACAAAATTGGTAACAAAGATAGACTATTAAAGGGAATATTAACTTGTATAACAAAATTAAAAGGACAAACAAGAGTTAGTGCTTCTTGGATGGTGTAACACATTATCGAAAAAAGAAAGCAATTCAATAATTTCTAGCGATGGGACTGACACACATTGACTAAAACCTCACAAACTTCATCGTTGCGCAAAGACTATACATGCAGTATTCAAGTTCACAAAAAAAAAATTATGTTTACTTATTCACTATCAACTTCAATATTACAATCACTCTCCTGTAATTGTGTTAGACTTATGAACAATATTGTCATATCTTTCCCATAATAGAACCACTTAATAAATGAACCGATTGATTACTGTCGTTCTATCAAATGAAAAAAAAAAAAAAAATGTTCTCGTCTGTTTTTGACATCTAAATTTTTCCTTTTTATTTGGGACTTAGTCGTATAGAAAATTAGGTATTAGTCTCTAAAAATAACTAAAAAGTAAAATAAATAATTTTCACTAAAATGCATCGCGTTTTCGTTAAATTGCATTGCATATAGACATTAGGAACATTTGCATTACTAGTATTAAAAATAAAATAAAAAAATTTAAAATTAAAATTTTAAAAAATTAACAAAAATAAAAACGCAGCCGGGCCGGGCTAGGGCCAACCTTAGCCCGGCCCCTCCTTTCCCTTTCTTTCCGTGCCCCCCTCCTCGTGGCCTAGCTTGCTTCGTTCCTTCTATTTCCCAAGTGCGGCCTAGCTCACTCTTCTTCCTCCTTCCTCCTTCCCTCGCTTGGACGTTAGCTTCAGGACAAAAAAGAGAGAGGGTCGCTGGCCGAAGGACGCAAGGACGCGAGGCTGCGCCCGACGTATGCCCAAGAATGTCGTGCGGTACCATAGCTCGTTTCACTTCGGGCTCACCTTCTGGTCGAACCGAAACGATAGCTGGTGAACTCCCTAGACCACCAGCATGCTCGGTTTGAACGAGCCGTCCCTTTTTGAGCATCACTTGCTATTCTCTTTTGAGTAAAGGACTTGGGAGTACTGCTATTTTCATTCTCTATCGATGGCTGCTTGAATATGCTCAAGACTCCTCCCTTTTGTTTCAGGAACACACCCTTTAAATCCCCCCATGGAGTTTCTGCATGAAAATTGATTAGCCACTGGTTTAATAGCATGCAAGTAATGACTGGCCTTTATCTATTTAGTTATGGTGGCGGACTTTTGACTAGTTATGCACGGTTCAGAATGCCAGATTCATTTGTAGAGGTTTATAGAGGAAGATTTTGTTTGTTGTTTTTCTAAATTATATGACAGGCATTTGTAATTTGCATTTCTAAAATGTAATATCCTTTCAATTTCCATAGAGAAGGATCTCTTCGTTTCTTGGTGCAATGGGGCAGAATTTTCTATTTGTATATCGCTCTTGTGACACGTATATTGCTTTTTTTTTACAATCCTCCTAACACTTTACTTGTTGACACCCAATTACATATCGTGTGGCTACATTTTGCTCCTCCTATGTTGGATCATAGGAAGACAACCCATTGAAAGGATGAGAAGATACCTTTGGCTTCATATACAGCTTGAGCAATTTCTCCACCTTTGAGATGTGGTTGTCAGGGTTGATTGATCTTCAGTTTTTACATGGCCTACAACTCAGAAGCTTCGCTATTGCAGAATATTTGGCAGTCTATTGCAATACTGATTATGATGCAGCTTTACACCTACGAGAGGAGACAGAGGAAGTATATCCAATCTGATGACTCCAAACTTATGGAATTTGGAGTACTTGGATTTATTAAGAGTTTCCTCATTTGGCACAGTGACAAGATAGTGTGTATATCAAAGTTCTATGCATCATTGTCACCAATTAGTCTCTTTGGTTTCCTTTATCTGCTCGGTCTTGTCATTTGTTCCCTTTCACCTAAAGCATCTCGAATCCCATCAAAGTTATTCCTTCTTTATACAGGAATTCTGGTGATGACAGAATATCTCTTTCAGATGTGGGGTGCCCAGGCAGGAATGTTTCCTGGACAGAATGACTTTAGTTTAGCCAAGTTCTTGGGTTTTGAGTTATTTCAGTCAGGCTTTTGGGGTCTAGAATTGGGTTTAAGGGGGAAAAGTGCTGGTGATATCTGCTTGTATCCTTCAATACAATGTCTTCCGTTGGTTGCAAAAAGTACCAACTCACATTTTGAGCAAATATTACACCAAAGAACCTTGCCCTCTGTTTGTATCAGGAGAAGAAGTGTTTAGGGATTCTTTTAATTCAAACGGGGCAAGCAAACCACCTGCAGATTCTCCTGCAATTCCTTGTGAAGCAGAAGGCGTGAGAAACAATTTGTCTTCCTCAGCCTCTGGTTTTTCTCAAGCATCAAATAATGTACCCAAAGCTGGAGGCTCTGGGGGTGGCAATGCTAGAAAATATTCCTTTGGATATATTTGGGGAAGCACCAACGAAAGCCACAGATGGAACAAGAAAAGGATTATCACCATGAGAAGGGAGAGATTTGAAACACAAAAGACAATCTTCATAGTCTATATAAATTTTTGGATGGAGAACATGTTTAATCTCTTTGGCCTCGAAATAAACATAGTGGTCTTGCTCCTTGCCTCCTTTGTTCTGTTAAATGCCATTCCAATGCTATATATTGCACTTCTCGCTACCTGCATACTTCTAAATCGCAATGTCATTCGGAAATTATGGCAAGCAATTGTCTTTTTGCTTGCTTCCATTCTTGTCCTAGAATACTTTGTCATTTGGAAGAGCACACCATCTGCCAATTCACAAACATCAAGCAAGCTTGAGTCTGTATTTCCTTTCGAATTTTATGATTCTCCTGCCAGTATAAATACTGAAAGTCTTCATGTGATGAATTCAGCTTATCATTCATTTGAGTTTTCCCATTGCGAGATCACTGAGGCTGAGAAGGATGGTGGAGGTTCTTTATATGATTCAGATAAGAAAGAGAGAGCCAGAGGTCAAGCTGAGGATAACTCTATAGTTTCTGCTGTGCAGCTTTTAGGAGATGGCGGTTAGTTCTCTTGTAACCTTCCCCAACATCAAGCCAGAAGACATGGATGCCAGGGGCACAATCATAAAATCCCCAGACAATAAAGAGAGATCCTCGGGCACGCACACATCCTTCTAATTGGTCGATTTTAAAATGCGATATCACAGGACTATGTATCGCCGACCCTCTCATTCATTAAGCACATGCGAAAGCAGTTATAAATCCCCAGGCAATAAAATAATGAGATAGAAAAGCATGCCATATTTTTCATATTGAAATTTATAACCAAACCTTTATACATGACATTAGACATAGCACATCACAAACTATTTACAACCTCAAGGTCTCACTCTATCTACACATATATTAGGGTTCACCAAGAGATGGGATTTCAATCCTCATCTAGGTCATACTCAGGATCATCCTGATCCTCCTTTGACTCCTCTTCACTCAGATCATTCTCTTCTTCAGCTTTGTCCTCGGCTTCAGACACCGGCTCATCTTCAGGCATCTCTTCAGTTACTCCCTAGTCTTCGTCCTCCTCCAGTCCTTCCACCTACTGCTACGGGTCCCTTGCATCCACTACTGACCCATCTACTCGATCGGCTGTTCCCTCTCCGAACGCCTTTTCCATCACGTCAAAAGGCATGTCATCTTCCGGGATAGGACCTTCTCTACGTCCATCAAAATAATCACGGTACCAAGACCGATACCTGTGGGGCCTCTGGTCTTCCTCTCCCACGTTAACCTAGATGGTCAACTGAACTAATACGTATACGAATCCTTCTGGGTGAGGATGGACGTGGAAATGGGTCTCAAATTCTGAAATATGTTATGGGACACCGTAATGCATACGAGGACGAGGAGGTGGAGGTCCTGCCATTCTAAGGGCCTGAAATGATTTCCCCAAACCGGGATGAGACTACGTCTCAGCAAGTTCTACCCCACTAAGACTCAATTAGTAAACCAATACACCTTACAGCTGCCTATGCACAACATGAGACGGAGGACTTACCTTGGCCTTAGATTCCACCTGCTTATTAGGACAGTTCAAATAGACACCCAAGCAATCACATCACTGATCGAAGCATCGATCAAATCGACCCAGTCGATTACACGTCAACAAGACCACTCACGGTCATTTCCATTCAATCAAGCAATTCACAACATCATATCAAAACAATGATCAATTGACCTAGTCGATTACATGTCAACGATGACCCTTCCCCGGCCAATTCAGTTCAATCAGTCAATCCATGACAAATGAATCAAATCATATCGGTGATTCCATCTATACTCGATAATTAATCTCAACATACCAATTCAACATTCCCACTCAAATATAGGCTCAAGGCGCTAGAGGTGACCCCAACACAAAGTCTCGTCATCGTGCATTACTTAGTCCTTGACCACAAATAACAATAGTAGAAGGCGCTAGAGGTAACTCACACGAAATCTCGCTATCTTGTAGTACTTAGTCATTCACTACAAAATGCAATAGGGTAAGGCGCTAGAGGTGACTTACACGAGATTTTGCCATCGTGTAGCACTTAGCCCTTCACTATGCATAACAATGCTGCAAGGCACTAGAGGTAATTCCCATGCGACTCAGGTCGCCATGTGTCGCGACCAAATTTTTCGGGGGTGTGAACCACCTAGGGTTTGGCTAATGGATTGTTAAACCTAGACTTAACTCGGGCTCTCCCAAGCCCATACAAATTCATGACTTAGGTTCAAATTCTTAACATACAAATGATTTTCAATCATGAGTTGCCACTAATCAATTTATGGTAGGTCGATTAGACACCTAAGTAAAATAACGGGAGAATTATTTTACTTCTACGAACCATAGATTTTGGATACGGGGACTTGATTACGTTAGATTTCTCTAACGCCCTTTCGGTACCTTTCTCTTTTATTTTGAAATATGTTTTTTTGCAGGCAGTTTGGATTGATTTTAAATCTAATTCCCTAACATGTGAGGTGATCATGCGGGTGCGCAAACCATCAATTTAACACCCAAGAAAGCAATTAAATAATGCAGGACTTACCTCAAAGCAACGAAAGCATTTGCTGTGTTAAATTAAAATCCACATCAACAATCCTAGATATGGTTTCTAATTAACAAGCAATTACTCAATTTTTGTTTTCTCTTTTCCAACGAAAATATAGTCCATATGCAATGCAATGCTTCTAATCTAATATGAAATGATATGGCATGACAATATGTCCCTAACTATATGAATGAGTAAAAAAAACTAATGATTTCTTAATGAACATGCAATAATTAAATATGCACTCTAAATTAACCAGAATAACTTAATTCTAATGACATGTGATGCAATGCAATGACGCACAAAATTATTTTAACTAAAATGACATGCAACATGCAATTTAATATGCGAGCTATATGTCACGTGACATATATTAAATGACCTAATCTAATGACGGGCAATTTCTAATTAAATGAACTTAACAACAATCACTAAATGACGTGCATTTCATGAATCTAATTCTATATGACATGGACATTTTTATTTTCCTAACAAAACATGCAATTTATCTAGAGAGATTATCTACCTATAATTGATAAACATGCAATCCTAACATGCAATGGCGTGCAAAGAATGCCCTAATTCAACATGCTATATGCATGATGATTTTTTGTGTTTTTATATTAATTTCGAAATTAAAATTTCACATGCAATTCAAATAATGATAAAACTAACATCCTAAATGAATGTGCTTTCTTTTTTGGTTTTCTTTTCCATGATTCAAAATAAAGTTCTTATTCTAAATATAAAAGATAAAAACCTAATCCTAATTCAACATTTTTTGGATTTTTCTCATTTAAAATTCGAAATAAGATTGCAATTTTAACCCTAAAACAAGGAATATTCTAAAGCAAATCTAATCCTAACTCAAATATTTTTTGGATTTTTCTTTTACGAAAATAAGATTGACTCAACCAACTTGACGTCAGCAAATCAAACAAGATAAGATTGATATCCAAAAATTGACGAACCATATCTCGCGCATGAGATCGGGTTGGCCAATTTTAAATTAAATCGCGAATCGAATCTCGGGCTTGAGATTGGATTGTCGATTTTTGTAAGAGATTGCGAGTCGGATTTCGGGCGCAAAAATCGGATTGTCAATCCCTAACTTGAGGGACACTTTCATGTTGGAATCTCGATCAAACATTTAAGAGGAACAATTCCACTAAACAAAACTAGATATGAAGGAAAATAAAAAAAAAAAAAACTATAACTGGATAAGCAATAATACTAAAATAAAAAATCTACCTAATTCCCTTTTCCTTTTTTTTTCTTCTTTCCTTTCCCACTTGTAACTGTGGGTCTCCAAGGGCAGTCGGTTGATCAGTCCGGCAAGGGAACTCCGGCAGAGGAGAGCCAGCGAACCAGCGGTAGCAAAGGGATGCGGAGCACAGATCACGTGAGGGCAGACGGCCACCGGCGTCGGCTTTGCGGATGGCAACCAACAAGCACTCGGGCGGAGTGAACACGGGCGGAGTAGGAGTAGAGCTCGGCGCGGCACGGTGGGCTCGGGCGGAGGAAGACTCAAGCGTCGGGTCGGATCGAGCGGCGCGGGTCGGTGTTGGGCAGTCTCGGATGGCGACCAACGGGGCAGAGCTTCGGGCGGAAGAGCAACAGCAGGCGAGCAGATGCAGGCGCTAGGTGCTCCAGCAGCAAACAGGGGGACGATCGGCGTCGACACTGGGCTCGGGATTTGCAGTGCAAGCGCAGCAATAGCAGCTTCGGCGTCGCGAGGGCTTAGGCGTGGCTGCGGCGTCGCCGGAGGAAGGGTGCGCGGCGTCGACGCCGGGTGTGAACACGACGGGGTCACCGCGGGTGCGGCTGAGTCGCGGTGAGGTATGGCTCCGTTTCTAGGGTCGAACAGCGAGGCGAGTGCAGCGCGTTTGAAGAAGAGCCGGCCGGTCAATTGCAAAGGTGGGGCAGCGAATTTGGGGAAGATAATGAACAGTAAAGGTCAAATCAATCCTTTCACTGTTTCGGCCTTTACGCTTCCCCCTCAAACTCACTCTCTTTTACTTGACTTTTGTGTTTTCTTTTTCGACAAAGAGAAAACCCTAGAAAAAAAGCCCCCCTTAATTGATCTCCGTACGCATCCTTTTATAGGCGAAACAAAACATGATCTTTTTTGTTAATGTTTTCATCTTACAAATATTGCTTATAACCTCTTGATCACAAAAATCCTTATCTCAAAAATATTCTCCCCCGATTTCATCATCTATTGATAAAGATAAGATTACAATGCGATTTTTTTTTTAATTTTCAAAAATCATCATAATATCGCATCAAATCTTAATTTTTCACAAGATAATTGATTAAACATAACGACGGGCTTGGGTTAATTTTCTCCTTTCGTGGGCCTAGCCCAGCCTGCTAATTTAAAACCCAAAACCACTAATTCGACACATCCGCCACCGGTCCAGTAAATAAATGTAAAAAAATGCAAATTAAAAACAAATACACCTAAATCTATATGCTATGCAATTAATATTTTTTCAGGGATAAAATTAATATGTAATTTTTTAAGGCGATAAATGACTAAATGCGTTACCAAAATTTAGGTGTCAACACCATGTAACACTTAGCTCTTAACTACAATAAGCAGTGGTATAAGGCACTAGAGGTAACTCACGCGAAGTCTTCTACTTGTGTAGTACTTAGTCCTTTACCTGCTCATGATCCATTGGTTTCCCTCAACACAACACACATCACATCAACTTCTAATAATCATCTTGCTTCAACTATAAGCCAACACACGATTAATCCCTCACAGCCCAATGACATTGTGCCTCGCACTTAACTTCCCCAATTAAAGTAATGTCTTGGCCTCATTTCTTCGTATTAAAAATACCCAATAAAATATCATGCGTGGGCACACGGCTGGCCTTAGCCAAAATCTAATATTTTCCTTTCCATAACTCCCACTTTTCTATAGTCCGCTCAAATAGTTTTGGCATTATCAACCGATGCCCGGTTATTTTTCAATTAATAACCAATGATTTTCCAATGAAAGAATAATTCCCATCCTTCACAAATAATCAATTCAACACAAAATAAAGCTCCATTAAATAAATGGACTTCACCACGACGATCATCACGAAATTTCGGTCGTCGGCTAACCCAACCTTAATTTCCGAAAAAAATAATTAATTAATTTCGAAAATTAATAATTAATTACAATAAATCCAATTTAGCTCAAAATAAATCCCAATTAAATAAACGGGATGCACCACGATCATCAGCATAAAAATTCGGCCACTAGCCATCCAAGTTGAATTTCCGAAAAATAAATAAATAATTAATTAATTTCGAGAATTAATAGTTAATTACAATAAATCCAATTTAGCTCAAATTGGCGCTCAGTTAAATAAACGGACTTCACCACGATCATCGGCATAAAAATTCGGCCACCGACCATCCCGGTTGAATTACCATAAAATAATTAATTAATTAAATTAATTTCGAAAATTAATAATTAATTACAATAAATCCAATTTAGCTCAAAATAAAGCCCAATTAAATAAACGGGCTGCACCACGATCATCAGCATAAAAATTCGGCCACTAGCCATCCAAGTTGAATTTCCGAAAAATAAATAAATAATTAATTAATTTCGAGAATTAATAGTTAATTACAATAAATCCAATTTAGCTCAAATTGGCGCTCAGTTAAATAAACGGACTTCACCACGATCATCGGCATAAAAATTCGGCCACCGACCATCCCGGTTGAATTACCATAAAATAATTAATTAATTAAATTAATTTCGAAAAATAATATTTAATTACTAAAAATTCCACATAGGCCCGAATTGTCAAATTGAAACCCAATAGGGGTCGGGAAAATCCCTAGCTACCTTCAATAAATAGTAGACCACGTCTACTTGCTAAATACACACTCGATTTATCTAATTCGCATCACAATTGACTAATAAATACTAATTATACTAATCTAACCACCTAAACCTAATTAATTAAAACTAAACAACCTTAAGTGTAATTAATCCACTAAGCAAGGATTAGTGAGATTACTCACCGGAATCGTGCGCAAATCAGATCAATCCGACGGGGGCGACGCGAGGAACAAAACTTCTCAAAGCACGGCTCGGGTTCGGGGCTCGGAAACGGCCCAAAAGTGGGCCTAAAGCTACTGGAAACCCACTCGCTGGGTCACTACCCTTGGCTGGCCGGAGCTGTTCCGGTGGCCAAGACGGCGAGGGGAGGCCGACGGAGGGTGAGGGGGATGCCGGGGGGCTGCGAGGTGGCCGGACGGAGGTAGGCAATGGTCGGAGGTGGCCGGATTGAGTTGGACAGAGGTGGAGCAGGGGTGAGGTCGCATGGGGGAGGACGCCTGGGCGGAGGAGAGGGCAGGCAGTGCACAGCGGCGAGCGGTGGACGTGCGGGCGTGCTGGACGAGCGGCGAGCGGGCGGCGGTCTTCGCCGAGCTGCGCCGTCCGCTCTTCTTCAGCTTCTGATTTTGTTCGCACGAGCAGAGAGAGTAGAGAGAGAGAGAGAGAGAGAGAGAGAGAGAGTGGGAAAGAGAGAGAGGAGGGGTTTGACGAGTCAAAGAAATAAAAAGAAAGAGGAAGACAGCTAAGAGGAGAGGGCAGGCGGTGGGGGCTCGCACGAAGGGGAGGGGAGAGGAGAGAAGAGAGAGAAAAAGAAAGGGAGAGAAAAAAGAAAATAAAAAGTAATTAAATAGTAAAAATCCTACTATTTAAATTACTTCTATTATTTTCCCTTTCTCTTTTTAATTTCTTCCGGTCTTCAATTTTTCATCCGATAATTTTTTTCCCAAAATTTCGGACTCGTCAATAATTTGACGGACGATGAGACATGATCCTAAAAATGAATTGTGACACGCTCGAATATTCGATTCCCGAAATCGAATTCAATTTCCTGGTTATAATCGATCAGACGCGATTTTAGTCCAATCCAACCAATTAGATAGCTTTTAGGGATTTTACCGCGGATATATCCCTTAACGGCTTCACCCAATAGGTTAGTTAACTCGTGAGTGATCAGCTCAGAGAAAAAGGACCATAGGCACGTTGACGAAATGCCCATTTCACTTTATCGAAACGGGATCAAATTTCAAGATGTCACAAAGTGGCGCTGTAGGACGTGAAGGCAGAGGAGGAGAGGGAGATGAAGCCGCTGTCGGAGCGGGCGGCGGCGCTGGGGATGAGCTACGCGTTCGTCGAGAGCTAGGCGCTGGAGTACGGCAACGCCATCCTCTCCCGATGGCCGATCAAGCACTTGAAGGTCCAAAAAGATATTCGACGACACCGATTTCAGGTCCGTCATTTTGTTTTATTTTATTTATTTATTTATTTATTACTTTTCATATATTTTTTACCTGTTATTCTTGCTATCATTTTCGTAATTATGGTGACGATGATATGCTCTCTTTCTCGTTGAGCAAGTGGTCTTCTTGGGCGATTTCGAATTTTAAAAGATATTTTCATTTATTTGAGGCGTCCACCGTTGAAAGTGAAGTTTGGTAATATGTCATAATTATTATTCCCTCTGGGCATATTATATCATTTTTTTCTTACATTTTTCTAAGTGAAAAAGATTAATTTCGGTAGACCCATCTATAACAGTGCAAATCCACTTCGGACAATCAAAATTTTCGTTGAAATTAAGGTAAGTTGGATATAATAAAAATTCGCAAGACCAAAAATAAAAATAAAAACGTAAGCTTTTGCCTAGCCATCCATCAGAATTTGTGGATGAAAATTTTTCCGTCACTTGGTTTATATTTCGTCTCTTTTTTATCCTTCCCTTTTCTAACTTCTCTGTTTGGAATTATCTGAATGGAGTTGTCCAAGAATTGATCGGGAAATAATTTTAGAATATTATTCACGAGAACCCCACCACCAGATTCAAGAACCGCCCAAGGCTGTAAGGCTTTTTTTCTACAGCCTTTTGCCTTCGGACAGCTTACGGAGAGCTCTCTGCAACAACGATGGTGTGGGCCTGTCCAAGGATCCCAGCACCAGCTGTGAGCAATGCCAGCCAGAATTAAAAATTAAAATAGAAAAAAATTAAGAAAAAAACCCAATGTCCTTCCTATGATTTTGGATGTGGGTTCTCCATACAATTGTCATCTATCATTCCTCTTTTTTCATTTCCGGTTGCATTTAGTGGGTGGTAGAGAGTCAGCTTTGAAGATCATTCTCCATTAATTGCTGAGATAGTCAAGAGAATGCTTAGGAAGCTGCTAAATCATATATATTTGCTCTTAGTATTTAAATAAGGAGTTGGGAAGATAAATGAAGGATGAGAGCTGTGCGTACGTTAGATGAGGGCAGGGTAAGGTGTACGTAGGTAGGACAGTAACGTGGGGAGAATTTTGCCTTTGCTTTATTTTATGTATTTGCCAAATCAGATGTTTGACCTGAAGACTGTACAAGGACTACTCATCTTCAAGGAAGGTACATTTTTCTCAAGCGAGACAGACCAGATAGAATCAACTTGCTTGAGACAACAAGCAATTGCTCGTCATGGATCAATTTCTGAGAGTTTTGCGTTTGATTAATTAAGCCGCGTCTTAAATAGTGGAGGGATTATGCTTTTCTGTTGCACGAAAATTCAAAAATAAGATATAAAAAGTTGATAGTAATATGGTCAGTCGATGTATTAAATTGAACGGAATCGAAGTGGCTGTGAACTTCATGTGTTTGGTTGCACAGGAATGTGCTGAAGGCAACAATAGAAGTGCCTCGTGTTGGGGAAGTGAACTTCCAGTGCACCCACCTGGATCATCTTGACGAGAATTGGCGGATGAAGCAGGTTGGCGCCATCATCCAGTCGAGCGACTCCCCCCACATCTTGGCCGGCGGCCTCAACTCTCTGGACGAGACTGATTACTCGCAAGAGCGGTGGACTGACATCGCCAAGGTATGCACATGCCCTTTTTAACCATTAGCATGCGAAACTCGATTACTTGATAGCTTAAGCTACGGCATTTGTGTAATCACGGACACTTTTTGTTATAGTACTATGAGGAGATAGGAAAACTAACCCCAAAGGTTGAAGTCATGAGGTTTCTGAAGAGCAAGCAGCACACAGATGCTAAGGACTTCGCTGGAGAATGAGAGTCCGTTGTTGTCATTGCCAAAGGACAAAGTAAGAACTCACTCGTTCGCTTTCCCATCTTTCAATTTTTCTTTTTCACTTTGTCAAATGGCTAATCTAAGGCGATTTTCGAGCACGATGCTCCTTTAGCTCGATGATCACATGATCGGCTTGAATGAACGGAAATTCATAACATTTGAAGCATGATGCTTGCGTTGAATACATACATTTACACGCCCGTTATTGTTATTACTGTGTCGATATCAACCTTTGATGTGAAAATCCGTGGAATAAAAATTGAAGTCCAAAGTCATTATTTGAGAGACTACTATCCGAATATGTAATCCGAAACTATTTATTCTATTTCAGGTGTGCAAGGGACGTGCAAATACGGTATGAGAGTGGACTACATACTGGCGTCACCAGAATGCCCATATAAGTTTGTTCCTAGGTCTTATTTGATCCTGTCATTGAAAGAGACATCGGATCACCACATTGTAAAGGTTGACGTAACGAAATGCGCAAACAACCCTCCCCACGAAAGCGAAGGCAACGACAATAAAATTATCAAGAAAAGGCGACGACAGCGCAAGCACTAGACGGTCGTAAAGATCACAGGCACTACTCCACCTTCAAAGGGTATCTGGACAACGAATACATTAAGCAAAGTCGAATGACATTACATGTCTATCTTCCTTTTTTGTCCGCCTTTTTCTTGGCTGCTACTGCTGTTATTGTTTCTGTTGAGTGATCTTTGGCATGCTGTCATTGTCAATCTCTGTGTAAATCTTCGATTGTTTTGTGCATCTTGTCTTATTCTTCTTCTTTTTCGATTTAGAGTTGAAGAGGGGAGTGTTTGTTGGAGAAAACTCCTTAATAGTTTTGAAGTTGACAAAACTTATCCAAAGTCTAGTCTGAAGACTTTCAGACTTTTATCGTCAAAGTCTGAAGACCGCCAGACTTTAAGTTTAAAGTCTGCCCACACTGAGAGTTTCCAGACTGAAGAATGAAGACTTATCCAGATACCATATTATCTTTATTTCTTCAAAGATTTGATTCGTATGGATTATGAATGATTTTATGGCTGGATATTGCACCTACATGATTGGTTATCCTTATTGGAATCAATTCCAATAATTAAATCTTTTGGAAGGTGAGCAAACTTGGAAAGTTCTACTTATGGAAACCAGGATCCTGATTGTATGGGCGAATATGATTGACGGACTTTTATCATCATCATCTAACGACTCGAGATCTCTTTGATTGATTCTGTCCAATGGGTAGATTGGAAGAATTTCTTTGGAAAGTGCCAACGGTCATGAAGGCACGAAGGTGTATTTAAGGCGGACTCTCTAGTTGTTCGAAAGTGTGCATAAAAGAAAAATTTCAAAGTCTGAAGCTTCCTAGTTCCTTACTATTCATTTACTGAGCTCATAACTGTACTCAAAAGAGAGAGCAAACCCTTGCGAGACTTCGTGAGAGAACAGTACAATCTTTTCACCTTGAAGTCAAGAACATCAAGTTGTAAAACCTCTTTTGATTCTTAGTGGAATCCAGTCAATAGACTGTCAGCGTACAGAGTGGACGTAGGCTTGATCTAAGCCAAACCACTATAAACCTTGTGTTCTTATTCTCTTCCCTAAACTCCTTTATTTTCACTCGTAGCTTTATTTAACTGTTTAAATTTAAACTCCTTTTATTTGTTTGAAGTTTTATCAAATTACTAAAGTCTGAATTCGTTCTTAGTCTATGATTTTCTATAAGCAAATTGCTTCAACTTTTGAACTTTGCGAAAATTTTTGTTTACACCTATTCACCCCATTCTAGATGTTATTACTAGCCCTTTCAATTGGTATCAGAGCTTGTGTGCTTATCCTATTGAAGTGTTTTTACTTCTAAAGCTAAAGATCCATGGCTAGTATTTTGGCTCTAGGTTTGGTTGAAGGGCAAAGTAACACCAGACCTCCTTACTTTGATGGGAAGGAGTACAATGTTTGGAAAAACAAGATGAAGGCATTCATAAGATCGAAAGATCCCCTGGAATGGGATGTGGTAGAAAAAAGGATCAATCCCAAAGCTACATCAACCTCAGAAAGAGGAAAGGAAGTTGTAGATGCTGGCGAAATGACACAAGAAGAATTAACCAAGAGACAAGCTCTTGATGCTAAAGTTATCTACTCTTTATACTGTGATTTATCTCCTACTGAGTATAATCGAATTTCTTCCTGTGAAACAGCGAAAGAAGTTTGGAATAGGTTGCATGTTACTTACGAAGGAACTGATTGAGTAAAGGAAACAAAAATCAATATTCTACTCGGATAGTACGAAGCCTTCAAGATAAAGCATGAAGAATCCATCGCTGATATGTTTAGTCGTTTCACAGAGATTGTAAACGGCCTAGCATATCAAGGACAACCAATTCAGGACCAATGAAGATTAATAAACTACTGCATAGACTCTTTAAAGACCGGAATCACATAAAGACATCAATTAGAGAAACCCAAAGGATTATGCCTCTTTCAATAGAAGAACTAGTAGGCACACTTCAATCATATGAAGTGGAGCAAATCAATGAGGAAGAAGATCCCAAATGTAAGAAGTTAATTACTTTAAAATCTAACGGTGATTCTAATGTTACAGATTCATAAGATGACATGGACGATGAAGAACTAACACTGATGATTAGGAAGTTCAGTAGGTTGAATAGAAAAGGAAAAAGATTCAACTAGAAAAAGCAGAGCACTCAAAAACTCTAGAACAAACTAACTGAGGACAATGAAATCAGCAAAGATGTTATATGGTTCGAATGAAAGAAAAAGGGGCATATTAGACCCAATTGTTCTCTGTTGAAGAAAAAGAAAGAAAGAACTGAGAAATACAAAAAGGCTCTCAAAGCATAAACATGGAGCGATATCGAATGTGAGGAAAGTGATGAAGAATATGCCAACATATGTCTAATGGCCAATTCGGAATCAGACTCAGACTTTGAAACAGACTTTGACTCAGACTCAGACAAAGAAGTTGAGGTTAGCAATTTAAAAATTCCCGTTAAAGTCTTGAAGTATATAGATGAACTCAGTCTCAGTCTCAAAACATCTCTTAAAAAGATTTCCGAATTAAAGAGGGAGAATTCTAAACTAAGGTAACAGGAAACTTCTTGGAAAGAAAAGTTTGAAAATTTGGATAAAAGTTATGTTGATTTGAAAGCAAATTCATATTCTCTTTTGAAAGAAAATGCCTTTTTGAAAGAAGACATTTCAAATATCATAAAAAGATTTTCAAACGGATTTGAGAAGTTGGAGAAAATTCTTTTTATGCAAAGACTTTATTTTAACAAATCTGGTTTGTGAATGACTTCAGAAACTATTCATTTAATTGATTTTCCCAATGTTAAAAAAGAATTAAACAAAGACCTACAATGGCATTTTAAAAAAAAATCATTTTAAAATTTTTTAGTAAAACCCGTGCCGAAGTGCTCTCAAATGTTCAAAGTGTAATAGCTCAGAACATTTCAAGAAGAAATGTCCCAAGGTGTGAAGACTTGTTAAGAGGAATTGGGCAAAGATTGTTTTCAATATCGACTCTCTTGGACCCAAGAAAATATGGGTACCAAAGAAAGCTTGAGTTCTTCTTTTAATCACAGTCACTATAAAAAAGAATATCAAATGGTATTTGGATAGTGGCTGTTCGAAACACATGACTGCAGATTTAAGTTGCTTTATAAAGCTTGTTCAAATAAATGGTGGAAAAGTCTCCTTTAGTGGAAACAACAAAGGAAGAATTGTTGGATATGGAACTGTGAAGATTGGAAGCCTGACTATCAACAATGTCTCATTGGTGGAAGCACTAAATTACAATCTACTCAGCATAAGTCAGCTTTGCGATACTGAATTTAAAATTAATTTCCAAGAAGGCATATGTTCGGGAACAAGTAAAGACTTCTCTCAATCTTTCACTAGACGAAGACATGGGAATATTTACCTTCTAGATATCAAAACAGAAAGTTCTCAGTATCTTATATCCATTTAAGATGAAGTAAATCTTTGGCATCGAAAGCTTGGACATATTAACATGAAGCAAATTGCCAAGATTTCATCCAAGAAGCTTATTCGTGGTCTCCCTAACCTGGCTTATCAAAAATCTGAATTATGCACTCCTTGTGTTTTGGGAAAACGAGTTAGAAGTTCCTTTAAACCTGTAAATCAAGTTTCTACTAATCAAGCTTTGCAGCTTCTGCATATGGACCTCTTTGGACCAACCATAACTCAAAGTATTGGTGGAAAGAGATATTGTCTAGTAATCATGGATGATTACTCTTGTTTTATTTGAGTTTACTTTCTGACAAATAAGTCTAAAGTCTTTTCTTACTTCTCAAAGTTTGCCAAGAAAGTTCAAAATGAAAAAGGATATGCTATTTCAAGCATGCAAACAGATCATGGAGGTGAGTTTGAAAATCAAGATTTTGCAAAATTCTGTGATGAATTTGGTTTCCAGCATGTTTTCTCTTCTCCATACACTCCAGAATAAAATGGGATTGTGGAAAGGAAAAATGAATCCTTGCAGGAGATGGCAAGAACTCTCTTAATTGAGAGCAAAATTTCATCTTAATTTTGGGCTGAAGCAGTTTCTACAGCTTGCTACATCATCAACATGGTGTTCTTAAGGCCTATTCTAGAGAAAAATCCTTATGAAGTGTATAAAGGGAAGAAACCAAATGTTTCTTACTTCCATGTGTTTGGTTGTAAGTGTTATGTTTTGAAAAATGCAAATGATCGAACTAGGAAGTTTGAAGAAAGATCAGATGAAGAAATTTTTCTTGGCTACTCAATATCAAGCAAAGCATACAGAGTCTTTAACAAGAAGACTCAATCTGTGGAAGAATCTATGAATGTCAAGTTTCAAGACTCTATGCAGAATCAACTGGATCAGACTCAACTTGAAGAATCTGAACATGCTCCAAACTTTACAAAGTCTATTTCCCCCGGAAAGGTTCAAGCTTCTGAAGATCAACTTCAAGCAGAACTAGAAGATTAAACTGAAATAGAAGATCGGCAAACTCTCAGACCAACCAACAACTGGAAGCATAAGTCAAGTCATCCCAAGGAACTCATCATTGGCAACATTGATGAAGGAATTCGCACCAGATCCAAAAGGCGAGAAGAGTCTAGTGCTTTAGCACTTGTTTCTAAGAATGAACCCAAAAGTATAGAAGAAACCTTGATTGATGAAAGCTGGATCGAAGCTATGCAAGAAGAACTCAGATAGTTCAGCATCAGTGATGTTTGGGAGCTAATTCTTAAACCTAAAGGTAAGTCTATTATCGGGACTAAATGGGTTTTCAGGAACAAGGTGGACAAGGAAGGAAAAGTGATTAGGAACAAAGCAAGACTCGTGGCCAAAGGATATACGCAAAAAGAATGGATAGACTATGACGAAACCTATGCACCAGTAGCAAGGTTAGAAGCAATTAGATTATTACTTGCTTTTGTTTGCTATACAAAATTTAGGTTATTCCAAATGGACGTCAAAAGTGCATTTCTCAGTGGATTTATCCAAGAAGAAGTCTCTGTGGAACAACCACCTGGATTTGAAGATCAAAGAAAGCCAGACTTAGTCTACAGATTGAAAAATGCCTTATATGGACTGAAGCAGGCACCTCGAGCCTGGTATGAAAGGTTAAGTAATTTCCTAACCCAAAATGGTTTTGCAAAAGGAAAGGTAAATACTACTTTATTCATAAAAAGAGAAGATAAAGATTTTCTACTGGTTCAAATCTATGTCGATGATATAATTTTTGAATCACCTAACGAAAATCTATGCAAGAAATTCTTTAGATGTATGCAGGATGAATTCAAGATGAGTATGATAGGTGAGTTAACATTCTTTTTGGGATTGCAAGTTAAACAATCGAAGAAATGAATCTTTATTCACCAAGAGAAGTATGCGAAAGATCTCATCAAGAAATTTGGATTGGAGAATTGCAAAAAGACAGAAACACCAATGTCAAGTTCTTCGAAGCTGGACAAAGATGAAAGAGGAAAGAATGTAGACTAGAAGCTTTACAAGAGCATTATTGGTTTGCTTATTTACCTTACTGCATCTAGACTTGACCTTTTATTTAGTATTTGTATATGTGCTAGATCCCAATCAGATCCCAAAAAATCTCATTTAAGTGTTGTAAAACACATCATCAAATAGGTTGTAACTACTCCAAAGCTAGGTCTGTGGTATCCCAAAGAATGGACTTTACTCTCCTTGGATATTTAAATGCAGATTTAGTAGGTTATAAAGTTGATACAAAGACTACTTCCGATACTTGTCAACTGCCGAGCAAAAAGCTAGTGTCTTGGTTCTCAAGGAAGCAGAGTACTGTAGCTTTATCAACAACTGAAGCAGAGTATGTGGCTCTTAAGAGCTATTGTTCTCAAATCTTGTGGATAAGACAACATCTAAGAGACTTTCGAATTGAAGAATAGTGTACCGAAATCAAATGCGACAACACCAGTGCCATTAATCTCACAAAGAATCCAATTCTTCATTCAAGGGAAAAACATATAGAGATTCGACACCATTTTATAAGAGATCATGTTCAAAATGGAGAGATTTTGATTCAATTCATTGACTCGAAGAATCAGCTGGCGGATATATTTACAAAGCCATTGGAGAAAAGTCTATTTGAGTCTATTCGCACCAGATTGAATATTATATTCTCTATCGATTAAAGTCTGAAGGTGGTTAGACTCAGAAAGTTCAGAAATAACTTCAGTAAGTTAATATCTCCTCATTGCAGGTAATTTAACTTTAGAAAAAAAAAATTGAACAGGTATGATTGATTTTTTGAATCGTTACTTACCTATTTTATTTTTGGAAATTATCCTTTTCAAACTTTTGGCATTTTTTATTTTCGAAAAAGGCAATTTATTTTTTCTTCGTATAACCCATTTCATTTGCTTTATATACCGTCGAGTCTTTCTTCTCCATTTACGTTTTCACAAACCCTAGAATACAAAATTCCTACTTTCTCACTTTTACTCTCAAGTTTGCTCTAAAAGTTTTCACCTTTTTCAAATGAACGAGTTCGAGAAATCCTCCTCAACTGCAATAATGTCTTTCCAAAGGAAGTCGTCTCGGATCGCAAACAGGGGACCACAGAATATGCCAGAGGGTCCTACTCATTTTCACTTGATCGAGGAAAAGGATTCTCCTCAACAACAACAACATCAAGATTCTCCTCAGCGCCCTACTCAAAATCCTCCGCGCCAACCAAAGGTGGAAGAGGAAGTCGTGGAAGACGTCAAACCGTAAGGACATTAAAACCCCAGTTTCTTTTTAAACTCTACAATCAGTTGAAGCAGGGTGGTACTGCCATGTCCTTTATTGATGAATTTTTAAAAGAAAGGGGTTACAAGAATGAAACTCTATTTTTGCGAACAATGGAAAGATTAGGCATAGCACCCGAAGAAACGGCGGACAAGACGTTTGCTAATTTTCCAACCGATCCGTGTTTTAGTCCTTTTAATCGGCTAGAGGTGAAGGATGACGATGAGAAAATGTATGCGGATTTTCAGCCTAGAATGGGCATTGTTGCTGATGTTTGTGGTGATGAAACAAGTTTGTTTCATTCTAAAGACCATGGAAAGACTTACTTGAAATTGCTGAAAAGAGGGGTGATGAACCCTCGATTTGTGGATTTTGATTTCTTGGATTCTTTAAAGGTGAACTTGAGGGAAAAGCTGACTCTCCTTCAACTTGAAAGTTTTTGTTCCAAGACTTCTGTTGCTTACCCTGAATTAACTTCATATTTCTATTCGAACTTGTCATTTCTTGACGCGAATAGATTTTGCTTTACTGTGAGGGAGAAAGAGTACTTTGTGGATGTGGACACATTGACGGATGTTATTGGTGTGGAAAGAGGGAGTTTCCAATCAATAAAAGTGTCTATTGATCATGCAACAAGTTTTCTTGTGAAGGAAAAACTTTCTGAAGGCAACATTACCTATACCAGAATGACTGTCTCCAATATTTGCTGCACAAGGTTGTGATCAATTACATCCAACCCAAATCAATCTCCAAGACGGATGTCTCTTGTTTTGAAGCAAAATTGATGTTTGCCATTAGTAATGGGATGAAGTTCTCGCTACCACACATAATCCTGATGCACATGTACAAGACTGTGGTGAAGGATAAGGGACAACTCCCTTACTCAGCGCTGGTCACCAAATTGTTTAGACATTTTCAAATTCAATTTCCAGCATTTCTTTGTGTTCGAACCATAGCTCTTATGGTCATAGGGCTAAAGATGGTATCAAAGATGAGACTGAAGGAACTGAACAAAACTTTGGATCGCTTGAAGGAGAAGTCCCCCAGTAAAAAAAAACAAGACTATGCTGCAACAAAAAGGAAAGGCAAGGAGCCTATGAGTGCACCTATCAAGAAGAGAAGAGCCCTGATACTGCAAGACGAAGAGGATGAGGATGATCTCACTCTCTCTGCATTTGCCTTGAAAATTTTTCAAAGTTTTATTAGCTTTGAGCAGCCACAGGACAAGGAAGGAAAAGGAAGAGAAGAATGTGAAGAAAGAAGAGGAGAGGAAAGAGAAAGAGAAAGAGAAAGAAGAGAAAGAAAAGAAGGAAGAGAAGCAGAAGAGAAAGAGGGTCAGGATGACTCTATTGAACCAACGTTTGTAATTTCCTTGTCAGAGGATTCTGAGAAGACTCAAAGTGGAATTGTAGGAGATGGAAGAGAAAAAGCACATCACTTAGGAGCTGATATTGAGAAGGAACAAGAAGAATGAATTCTTTTCTCCACCTGTAAGCATGGAAACAGGGGGATCTACTAAGAAAATAGGTACTTCTTCACATTTTTTTACCAAAGGATGATGTTAGCAGATCTCCTGTAGATCTAGAGGATGTCTATGCCTTTCATTTTTCCTAAAGCTGATGTTGAGGCATCCTCTCCAAGTCTTGGTGATCGACGTGTTGACGTTCCCTCATCCTTTCACACTCCATAAACTGAACGTGCTAATGCTGGTGCATAAACAAAACCAACAGCAAACTTTCAAAGGCTGCTAGAGCTCCTTTTGGAGTTGAAAGCACAACAATATAATATAGAATGTGAAATCCAGAACCTTCAATCCATTTTGCACTCTACCTCAGTTTCTCTCCATGATAATGTACAGTCTTTGAAACAGCAAGTTTCTTAGATTGCAAAAAGTGAAGATGTTGAGAAGCTGAAAGAGACAGTGCGAAAGCTGGAGGAAACTATTTAGTCTATGAAGGATTTCCAGCTTGTTCGAATTCTAAGACAGCCCTGATTTCATTCTATTCGTTCTTTTGACTTTAATTTTCTCCACTTTTTTGCTGCTGACAAAAAGGGGGAGAGAATGTGCAGATTTTAACTTTTATGATGCTTTTGAACTTTTCTTCTGTTTGATTCTGTTTGACATTGACACTTGCAACAACTTATTTTGTGGTGATATGGTGATTATGGATAGATAGTTGTTTGAGTCTTGATATTTCTCTTATCTTTTCAAAATTAACATATTTTATGTGGTTGCAGAATCGATACTATTCATATCCTAATCAAGTTATTTTCATAAGATATTATGTATTGCCTAAGAGTTGTTTTGCAAGTCAAAAGTTTTCAAATCTGCAAGATAGTTTTGTCAACATAAAAAATGGGGAGATTGTTGGAGAAAACTCCTTAATAGTTTTGAAGTTGACAAAACTTATCCAAAGTCTAGTTTGAAGAATTTCAGACTCTATCATCAAAGTCTAGAGACCGCTAGACTTTAAGTTCAAAGTCTGCTCACACTAACATTTCCAGACTGAAGAATGAAGACTTATCCAGATACGAGATTATCTTTATTTCTTCAATGATTGGATTCGTATGGCTTATGAATGATTTTTATGGCTGGATATTGCACCTACATGATTGATTATCCTTATTTCAATCAATTCCAATAATCAAATCTTTTGGAAGGTGAGTAAACTTGGAAAGTTCTATTTATGGAAACCAAGATCTTGATTGTATGGACGAACATGATTGACGGGCTTTTATCACAATCATCTAACGACTCGAGATATCCTTGATTGATTCTGTCCAACGGGTAGATTGGAAGAATTCCTTTGGAAAGTGCCAATGGTCGTGAAGGCATGAAGGAGTATTTAAGACGGACTCTAGTTGTTCGAAAGTTTGCGTAAAAGAAAAATTTCAAAGTCCTGAAGCTTCCTAGTTCCTTGCTATTCATTTACCGAGCTCATAACCGTACTCAAAAAGAGAGCAAACCCTTGTGAGACTTCATGAGAGAACAATACAATCTTTTCACCTTGAAGTCGAGAACATCAAGTTGTAAAACCTTTTTTTTTTATTCTTAGTGGAATCCAGCCAATAGGTTGTCAATGTGCAGAGTGGACGTAGGCTTGATCTAAGCCGAACCACTATAAACCTTGTGTTCTTATTCTCTTCCCTAAACTCTTTTATTTTCACTCGTAGCTTTATTTAATTGTTTAAGTTTAAACTCCTTTTATTTGTTTGAAGTTTTATCAAATTACTAAAGTCTGAATTCGTTCTTAGTCTGTGATTTTCTATAAGCAAATTGCTTCAATTGAACTTTGCGAAAATTTTGGTTTACACCTATTCACCCCCTTATAGGTGTTATTACTAGCCTTTTTAGTGTTTTTTGGTGATGGCTTCCTCACATCTGTATAGATTTCAACACAACAAAAGTGAATTCTTACCTTTCAGCTGGGGATTGGAGTTGAACGGTTCTGGCAAGTTCTTTTTGAGTATTGTATGCTTTTTTTCTTCTTTCGCTTGTAATCTTAACTGCAAGATTCAGATAAGTTTTTGTTGAGGGCGACATCTTGAGTTGACTTTGCTAAGGTTAAGGTTAGAGAATGTGATGTTGTATCTTAGATTTAACTAAAAGTCCTTGGAATAAAATTGCAATTTTCAAAAATTGAAATGATTTTTGTTAAGCTGGACATCCAGCAATAATAAAAGGCCAAAAGATTTCAAATGAAATACCTTTAAAACGCAAATATGAAGAAGAAGAAGAAGAAGAAGAAGAAGAAGAAGAAGAAGAAGAAGAAGAAGAAGAAGAAGCTGTAAAGTCTGGTGATTATGAATTCTAAACATTTGTGAAAGAATTCAATGTCTTCATTCTTTTTCGTCCGGTTTCGAAATTAGTATTGGAAAGAAGTGAAGTGGTAAGTACAATCTACTTCGATATCTTTAAAAAATACCTTATGTGCTATCCAATTGTAAAATATAGTTTTAAGGGGGAAATCAAGTATAGGAAGTAATTATTTTATAATAAAGTAGAGGATCTTTGATTGATCTATCGATGATAAATAGAGAAAATCAATTATGGAAGCAAGCAAGGATGAGAGAGAGAGACTCTTATTGAAGCTCTAAGCTTGGTCAAAGTCCATTGATGTCCCGATGACATGGAATAGAGTGATAAAGCTAACGAATATGTTTTCTTCTTATTCAAAATGAGAAATCGTTTTTTTTTATGAAAATTTCAAGTGGTGAGTGCTTTTCTACTGAAGATATTTAACGGTTGACTTTAGCATTTTTAACATCAAATAGAGTTTTAAAAAAATTTCATCAAAATATCTTTTCAGCAAAACAAATGGAGCCCTAATGAGCATTATAAGTGAAACTGTAATTAAAAGAGAAAGAAATAGATTTTCTATATAATAGACGTTGTTGACGGATGTCTAATGCTAATTAGCTTATGAATAAAAAAACTGCTTGTCTTATAATAGTTGTCAAATTAATGCTAATTAACTTATGAATAAAAAAACTGCTTTTCCCTCATAATGGTTGTCAAATTGCACACCTTGCATCAGCATAGTAGAGGACGCTCTCAGTTGGCGTATACTCTTCAATCCTCCTTGATGTAATCTATACACATATATATGTATATCTATATCGATTGAATTATTTATTTCAATTTTGATTGGGATCAATTTAGAAAATCATGGGATCTAAAGCACAAATAACAAGAAGAGCAATAAAAAAAGAAGTTAAGACATAGTGTCAATATCGTTGACTGGTAAGAATCCCCGGTGCTAGCGATCTTGCAGGTTTGCTACTTGGGGCCTCACTAACATATGACATGAAAAATAAAAATAAATGATTTGTTTAATGGGTCAGAAAGATAAATAATCATTAATATTTGATACTTCTGCCGTTTGTTTAAGGGCTATGCTAGTAGTCACACGGGCATCTAATGACGTTTTAACTGCACATGTTCTTCTTGTTTTTTCTTTTTTCCTATAGTAATATGGTCACTTGTTAAAATGTTGTATCTTTTCCCTTTTTCTTGCGAATTTCCCCTTCTAGAAATCACGAACATGAGCACAAATTTTTTTTGTCCAAATAATTGATCTATTTAGCACATGCTGATACCTTTAATTGCTTTCTATATCACGAACAAAATGTTCAGTGATGATTGGTCAAATCATTAAATAGAAAAATCTCTTGACGAAAAGTATCTTGGATTATCTTGAGCGTGTATGTCGAAGTTCTCGACATATGTTATCGTATTTTAGGGTACAAGATTGGCTCTCTCTTTGTTACCGATTTCATAACTCATAAGTGTCCTTTTGCAACAAGATGGTATTTGTCCTTTTCCAGAGCCAATGCGTGACCAACAAAGATGAAAATCGACTTCAAAACCAGCAATGACCAGGAGTAACCATCATCATCACGCCCTTTTAAGTGAACACTTAAAAAGAATTAGTCTCTTAATCGCTAAAATTGTGTTAGATTAGAGGCATTGTGTGTAGATATCATGAATAATGGCAAAATTTCCTAAAAAAGTCCTACATATGTTGCACTTTTGCCAATTACGTCATAAATCTTTTAACTATACCGATCGAATCCCAAACCTTTTCACATTTTGCCAACTAAGTTCATTCAGTCAACTTTAATAAGAAATTGTTGACGTGAATGCCAGCCATCTTATGTAGGATGGTCAGTGCTGATATTGACAAATTTTTATAAATTTTTATAATTTTTTAAAATGGATTTATTTTATTTTATTTTATTTTATTTTATTTTATTTTATCATGGTCAATGAGAGTCGTCGGGTCCTCGTGGCCGCTAGCGAAGACTTGGTGAGCCTTGTCGGCCATAGTAAAAAAAGGTAAAGGAGGAAAAGAGAAGAAAAAAAAAAAAAAAAAAAAAAAAAGGAAAAGGAAAAGGAAAAAAGTTCATAAAAAGTTTTAAAAAGCATTAAAATATTATTAAAAATTCTCCACGTTTGCGCGGCTATGCCATGTAAAATAACAGGTGTCCATGTTAGTAATTTCCTGACAAAATTAGTTAGATGGACTCAATTGGCATCGTGAAAAGATTTAGAATTCAATTGACACAAATGAAAGGTTAACAACTGAATAGGTAAAAATGTGATGAGTTCAGTATTTTTTGATAATTTTTCCCATAAATAACTAGCATCTCTCTTCCTTCCTGATTTTGATGATAGTTTGAACAGGGCAAAGTCGAAAACTTATTGAAAGAACTTAATCTCTAAAAGAGATGAAACTCAATATCTAGTATGAACTTTACGATTTGCGTCCAGTCACGTAGCGCTGCTACAGTAGATTTGTTTGGAGACATGTTTCAGCTGGTCTTTCTATATGGTAAACATGATATCATAAACAAACCACCGAGAAGGTTAGTTTGTAACCTTTATATATTGTTTTGCCGAGCATGTCCTTCCATCATCTTTCGATAAATTCTCAAGTGGCCTTTGTAGAAAAAAGTTTTCATCTCAGCTCACTGGCAAAATGAAAATTGTAATGGTCATGAGTAAACGGTCAGGATGAGCAACGACAGTAAAAAGCACTCGCGTAGTTCTTCGCCTATTATTATGCTATTATGGAAAATGTCGAATCAACATCAATTTAACACTCTCTCTACTTGAATAGCTACAGGACTGTGTAAGAAAACACAATGAACAAGAAGAGAATCCCGAAGCTCTAGACATGGCATGACCATGAAAAATCCACCGAGAGCTGGTTTTTGTCCTCGGAGCAGATGTGAAAATGTTGCAGAATTAAAGAATAAGCCGAGATTCTTCGTATCCAGCACTGTAAGCTTGCTCAATATGGAGATAGAGTTTGTACCTGTATGAAGTTCCAGATGGCCGGGAGCAATCCGTGCCACATGACCTCAACTTAAGTGCATCGCCTTGTCAACAATCAGTTCCTCCACAAGCGGAATTGATACACAATTTACGCCCGAATTGTCCTCTGCTCACCTTTCACTTGGGGACGTTTTTCCATGAATCTCTTCAGCTCCTCGAGCCACTTACCGAGGGCTCTTCCAAGTGAGGCCATCTGTTTATTATTGTTTGCTTCTGGAAGTCGGTTTATGGAGACCTTGATGTTCAGCCTATGAATTTTGCCGTCCATTAGACAAGTCTGGTTGTCGTACTTTGAACACTTCGTTATGTGAGGTTTCAACTGTTCTTGCCTTCCATTCATGGTGTAGCCGAGCAACAAATGTCAAATGAACAGGAAGAGACAGCTCCACAGTCTCCTGTCAGAAGAGTCTTTCTCATCAGGATGATTCTCCAGTGAGCGTGACGAACTACGGGAACCTTTAGTTTCTCATCAAGAAACTCGATTCTTGAGATGTTTCCGTGTCATATCGTTTACTTTTTCTCCATTGCGTCGAACATAGTACCTACTCTGGCGATGAACTTAACAATTCATCTCAATCTGAAGCTACTTACCAACTTGATAAGATTCTTAATACAAATTACCTGCTTGTGCACACTATTTTACTTGGTGAATTCTGTCATCTGCACTAGTTTAAATAAATGCATTGTTTGATAGCGCAGGTACCTTTGTCGGCTTACGGCACGAGGCATGGAAAAACTTTATTTGCCTCGTCAAGTCTTGCTCCAGAGGACATGAATATTCTTTCGATAGTAATTGTATGTTTAGATGATCATAATCGCTACCATTGGTAGAACACACTGCCAATGACAACATGATAGTCGCGGTGTGTATTCTAGTCGAACGACGTAGTTTCAACTTCGAGTTGTGATGCTAACTGTGCTTGCGCCTGTGGTTTAAGATGATGATGAGCAGAGCTGAATCTGACAAGCTACCTGCTATTCCTATCGGCTTTGTCGGATCAGGAGTGGTGGCAGGGTCCGCCCCACATCTTGTGACCGACGGTAATCTTGCTTGTCCTTCACTGGAGGCACAGGGAATGAGAATAAATGCTCTATTAGACGCTGCACATATGCCAATTTCGCTAGTTCTGAACCTCATTGCAGGTGAACCCCAGGCTGCAAACTTCAGGGGACCTTTCCAACTGTCGACTTTTAATGGCTCGAAGCTTGAGCTGCTTGGATTCAAACCCTTTCTTTACTTTCTCTGTAGGCATTCATGATATTTGACGCTTTTTAGCTCGATATTCAGCATCGTCGCCCTTACTTGGTTTGGACTTTCTACTGGCGAATTTCTTCATGTAAAGGTTTGGCTTGGCATTATACTAGTCGGCATACTTGCATAGACATGGTGGTTCTGTTCATTTGCCCATCAGTGCATTCGACTCGTGGTGCATCAAATCTGAAAAAAGCTAGTAATATGCTATCAATCAATTTATCACTCAGTACATCTCTTTATACATATATACACGGTTTGCCATTTCCAGAGTCGAGAGTTAGCTTTCAGGAGTGGTCTCGAACAATTTCGTATTCTCCAAACCAAGACTCGTTCAGAGTCATTGAAAGCCTTCAATTTTTGACCTTGTACTAGGATGGTCCTTTCTGCTTTATCCATTTCTAAATACTTTAAAAACCATTAGAAGCAATCGAAAAGACCTTGCAGAAAATGTTAATTGCTTTTGTACTTGGCCAGACAACCCAAGTTTTAAGCAGCAGCATGCGCTTTCACTGCTTTTCTAAGTTTTCTTAGTTCTGATGAATGACATTATTTGAATCTCATTGGGGGAGTACCATGCTAATTTGGCATCAGGTCAGGGCTCTCTTTCTGCGATCTCTGAGTGAAGTGGATATCGCGGGTTCCTTATCGACATCAATGTCTGGAGGAATATGATACTTGTTTGGAAGAACATAAGGCACCATCTCATGTCTTATCATCGAGTGAACGCATAAATTCTTACTGCATTTGGGGATTGAGCTTTTGTAATACATCACATGCTCTAAAACGACACTACATGTTCAATTTCCATTCATCATAAAGACAACATTGTCGGCCTCCTCTCTCTTTCGTCTCTGACATGTGCCAGTCATTCATTGATTAGGCCCTAACCCATCTCGTGACATGAGGTCGAAGTCAGAGGTTGCTTGAGCATGTAGCAGTTGTAGAGGTGGGTGATTGAGTGGGGTCGAAGGGTGTGGGTGAGAGGTTTTGATGGAAAAGAGAGATTCACACGAAACAAAAATTAAATGAATGCCATATGACATTCATTGTCATTTATAAAATATGGACATAATGAGTCTATTGGAAAACACTAGTGCTATATGAAAAACATGTAAAAGCTTCACAGATTACATCGTGAATGATGATACATGTTGATAGTACTATTCAAATTTTGCACCTCATTTCTATGATAGTGGAACGATCACACAATACATGATTCCATGCTCCAGCTGGAGTCTACTGCTGATTACTCTAGAGAGTTGGGATCATCACCCAACTTGGGATCCTTTGCATCAATCACCGATCCACCCTTAGGATCTGCTGTGTCCTTCCCAAGCGCAACCTCTAAAACATACTGAGGCACATCAGACTCTGACACAAGACCCTCCCTTCGCTCATCATGATAGTGACGATACCATAACCGGTACCTATGAGGCACCCTTTTGGGCTCACCCACGTCGACCCAAACGGTGGATTTTATCATTACATACTCTAATCCTTCAGGGTGAGGGTGTATCGGAATATGATAACCTACTTCTGTAACTTCCTTCAGTATACCAAAATGCACGGGAGGAGAGGGAGGTGCTGTCATCTAGGGACCTGAAATGTTGTCCCATAACGGGGTGAGACTACGTCTCAATAAATTCTATCCCCTAAGACCTGATTAGGAA